>NC_064809.1:115574333-115678662 GCF_023721935.1 Panthera uncia | reverse complement strand
CCCACCCTGCCCTCCCTCCCACCCCCCTTCAACCCTCAGTTTGTTCTCAGTTTTTAACAGTCTCTTATGCTTTGGCTCTCTCCCACTCTAACCTCTTTTTTTTTTTTTTTTTCTTTCCTTCCCCTCCCCCATGGGTTTCTGTTATGTCTCTCAGGATCCACATAAGAGTGAAACCATATGGTATCTGTCTTTTAAATAGGGGCTTTGAATAGAGCATGTACCTAATTGTTGCCTCATGGAATCAGGCCTCCTCAGGTCAAATCCTGATGCTACAAGTTGGGCAGGTAGTTTTTTCCATGACTTAGATTCCTCATCTATAAAATGGGAATAAAAATAGTACTACTGCTTAGAGTTATGAGGATTAAATAAACTAATCCACGTAAAATGATTCAACCAAGCACTCAATAAACACATGTCATTGCTTTTATTACATCTAGTTTGTGGCTGCAACTAAGCCTATAGCCTTCAGCGGCCACCAAGCACTAACAATCAAAAGTTTTGTCATTTGGGTTTGCAAGTCTTAACATGGATTTTAGGAAAATCAGTTGTAGTCACAGGAAACCCTTTCAGCCTAGGGACAATTTGGCTTTAAAAATTCACTGTGACAGATCCCACAAATAATTTTATTCCCCTTTATGTTGCAAGAGCTCAGGCAAATCACAGAATATGACAGAACTACTCAAAAAGTCATCAGAGCTAACAATGTTGTCAGACACTTACCTCAAAAGCCAGGAATAGATTTTTCTATATAGTAAAGTTCTAAGTAACATAAAAGGATTGCTTGCTTAATTATTTGTTTTTTATAACACAATCCAGATTTCTGCCCAGAGTTGCTGAAGTGAAATTGATCTGGACAGACCTGGACAGCAGGGATGCAATTTTAACAATTGTGCACTTCAACAGTAGTAAAACTATCCACATATTCAGCTTGTCTGTTTCTTTCTTCGCTCCTTTACCTTCTCTATATTCTAAAAGCTTAGGCTTATGGTTAAGTCCCAACTCTTTGAGGGCACATGGGTGATTTACAAATGGGTGCTCAGGAACCTGAAATAGACATTTCCATTGCAAAGAGAGGGTAACACAAGTATTAGAGGAAAATGACTCACTGAGTACCCACCTGCACTGAGCTATTTGGTAAGTGTTATACAAAGCAGAAAGAACAGATTAAAACTTTTCTTCTTTTTGGTTCTAAAATGGACACTGTCACCAGAGAGAGAGTGAGAAGCCTGGAGGCCCAGCAGAAGAACCAGAGAGAAGCTATTCTGGGTAAAGCTCAAACTTCTGCCTGTAGACTCCCAGGATGCACAGAACTACCTTTTTGTGGTTCAGGTACCGTGGGACTTGGGAACCACTTGAGGAGAAGAATCTTTAACTCATGTCCCAGAGATGACATGAGTCCCAGAGATGACTCATACCTCAGAGATGGCATATTCCATGGCGATCCAGAGGGGAAGGAAGTACTAATGTCTAGTGTAGCATCCCCGTCAAGATTTAAATTTTTGAATAGAGAGGTCAATGTGCAGCCTCGTCTGGCATAAAGAAAGTAGACAGAAAATGGAATGGTGAAAGAAAGCCCACAAGATCTCCATTTTTAATCCTACATCTGTGCCCATGAAAGCTTACTGCCATCAACATTCAGAAGGCATGGACTCCTAAACTCCCCAGGGCAGCTGACTTTCATTCTGAAATGAGATTTTAACAATAATTAGCCTCTGGTTCTGTAGATGAGCGAGGTGTGTTCCAGAAATACTCATCTGCCTATAGTATTATCAAGTGAGGGATGATAATCCCTGCCTATAGTATTATCAAGTGAGGGATTAGAACTCATGGAGGTAGAAGAAGGTGGTTAAAGTGTTAGAGAAGAAGTACATTTCCTGATAGTAATTCAGTTAGAAGGGAAATGGAGGGCCAGGAAATGCACGGCGACTTTTACTGGCAAGAGATGCCAGCATCCTCCACTAGGAATTATCTACGCGGACAACAAGGGAATGAAGAGGAAATGCTCTGCTCAGCCCTTTGCCACCAAGAGGATGTGGAGAATAGGGGACGATTTGGAGCCTAACAGCACGATCTGGTCTCTCACTTGAGATGATGAGCCATCCATAGCAAAGGAAACAGACCATTTCAGCAACTTTGTGGGAAGGGTATCCATTCCATGCTCAGGCTTTCTGTCTGCGGGCATCATTAAGTCACCTGAGCACAGTACCAGGCACAAAATTATTATTTTCTTCCAGCAGTCTTATTGCCACATGTTTGGGTCTTATTTAAGGCTGTTAAAATCCTTCAACCTGAGTGATTTATAAAGGATTCTACTTATTTAAAAAAAAAAGATTCTACTTATTTCATAACAAACACAAATGCCAATAAATGACATTGATTCCCCAACGCCAATCGCTAAACGCCAAATGGAAAGTTAACAAAAGAAAAAGAAAAAAATCAGATTTATGAGTGGTCCTCACTGGCCACTCCGCAGACCTGCTGTCACTTCTCATTATCTGTTTTTAAGATTCCCCACACAAATTCAACCCAGGTGATTTGGCTCTTAACAAAATGAATGTGAATTAATTCTGATCATAAATTTTAATGAGACAACACTTCAGATGCTCTCAGACATTCCAAATGCAAAACTTATCTTTTTCTGTGGTAAAACTGGAAATTCTTTTCTTAGGAAACCTTTATTGTTTCAACTCAGCCGATTTGACATAATGAGCCAATTTGCATATCAGTAAGGTCAGAGGGGACAGAACTGGAATTTCATGCTTCCTGATTCTTTACCTCCATTCCATAGTCACATATTTCTCATTCCCTTTTGTTCACAAGTTTTATAATTTCACAGAATTACAAGTCATACAGCCTGACACGAGGCTTGATCTTGCCATTATGCTTGATTGTTCAAAATTACACTAGTCTCAGAATGTTGACAGAATTCCTTCCAATATTTTCTCTGCTGGTTTATTAAGTGGCAGTGTCATACTTAAAGAAATGATCATTTCTGGGGCCACTTGTGCAATTCTTTGAAGACTGACATCACATTAAAAAAATGTTACCCCCAATCTTCGACTATTCTCTGTATCCTCAGTATTTTTGACATGTCAGAAATAATTATAAGTGGCTTAACAATATGGGAGACATTTCTCTTTAACATTCCAGAATGGATGCGTGCAAGATGGCTTTGTTATCAGCTTTGTTCTCGTTGGAAATATGCATTCAGCATCAGCAATATCTCATGAAAAAGCAGAGGTCTGCCCTAATGTTTTAGATTTCTATTTCTCTGAATCCAGCCCCACTTCCCAGGCACTATTTGTTCCTTATAGATAATTATTAATGGCAAAGGCCCTTCTTCCTTAGAGGTGTCCCTTACCTTCCCGCGCCACTTTTCATAAAAGCAGTGACTTTGCTCTGTCACTTAATATCAGGGCAGCTTGTTTAAAAACATTCTGATTAGAATGGGGGGCAAGCAGGAGCTTTTTTTCAGAGTTCTCTCTCTGATTTCACACTCTTTCCTTGGAATGGGGCACTGCCTGTTCTTTTCATCAAAGGCTGAAAATCTATTTTGTATCCAAGGTAAATGGAGAATGCCCACACCTATATTTCCTTTTAAAGCTTATTATTCTCATATATGTTAAAAAAAGAAAGGAAGAAAGAAAGAAAGAAAGAAAGAAAGAAAGAAAGAAAGAAAGAAAAAAGAAAGAAAAAAGGAAAGCTAACAAAGGTGCCCATTCTTGGTTGTATTGTAGGATGAATAAAGTCATCTGCCTCCAAAATGGTGTATCCTATGCACTTCTTCAAGTGGATGGAAAGCAATCTAATACTGGGAACATTATCCCTTTTCACTGATAATCAGGATCACAACAAATTTCCTGAATCTCTGATTTGTTGGTTGATATTAGCTACACTGACAAGCTCTTGAAAGAAACTCAGCCAGATGGGCTTACAAGTAGAGAGGCCCACGGCCAGCTGACACCTCCTGATGTAAATTCTGGGAGACTGGTTTCCAAGATGGCTGTAGATTGATGGACAAAGTTCTTGACTTGGACAGATGGAACTGGATTTCTTCTCTACCACTTATTATTAGCCATGTGTCTTTGAACAAACCACCAACGCTCCCTGAGGCTTATTTTATATAATAAATTGGACAATGTATGTGACAGTGAAAGCAATATATAGCATAATAAAATGGGATACAAATGCTGGGCATTATTTTTTCTCAAATAACGACCTACAGCTAATGAGGAAATATGTCAAGATGGACATCAAACAGAAATCTAGGGGAAAAATCCATATAAAACAATGGCATGTTTATTCAGCACTGATAACTGATATTTCTTTTTTCTAAAGAAATATTACCATTACTTAAAATTTAATCTTATGTATATATCATCTATACAGGTGACCAATTTTCAAGAAATGACAATGCAGTAAACTATTGGAAACTACATACAGAGTAGACATAAATTAACATGTCTTAATAATTCAGGAGGCATTTCATTGTCTTACTACACCTAGGGGTCATAATTATGATTATCAGTGGCTAATTTCCTAGAGAAATGGATGGAATCCAAATGACTCTACGATACAACTGAGAATAAATCCTAGGCATTAATCCCTGCTACCTATTTGGGATACTACTACAGGTCTCTATTTAAAAAAAAAAAAAAAAGTAGCATTACCTCAATAATTCTAAATTATCTGACCTCAGCTTATTAGTGATTTGTATTCTCTCTAGGGCGATGTGAACCACGACAGAAAGGTACACAGTGTAACATATCACCAAGCATATTGCCTAACATGATGACTTTTGGGTGGCACTGAAGGCCAGGAGTTCTACTTCTCTGAATCGGATGTACCAGGTTTGGAAAGAACAGCAGGAAGTAACTGCAGGGCTGGGAGAGAAGGTGGAAATAATAAGCTCGGTCCTGACTAATTGATGGGACTGTCAGAAAGATGAAATGAGTTAAAATTTGAAGAAGACGTTGCAAGTTATATGGCACTATACAAGTGTAAGATAGTATTGTAATTATTACTCTCAATAGTCTTGCTCAGTTTATGATGGATGTTATATATAGATTGAAAGAGAAGAGTTCTTTTTCAAACGATGGCATGTTTATTCCTCCATCATCCAGTTCTTGCTTTCTCAGCTCAACTCTCAGCCAACATGAGTGACATGTATAGTCTATTCTTGTTTTCTTCTGTTTTTGTCATAGTTTGACACAGTTGGAATAGATGGGAAGATCTTGCAGTGAACAGAGCCGCAAGTGAATTTGGAAATTTTAAAAATAGCTGTCTCTGAATGGTAAGGTATAAAGGTTTCTGTACGTAGAAGGGGAAAGAAACTTCTTGTTAATAAGGCCAAAAGCATGTAGCAATTATTGCAGGATAGTAGAATGTTCTGAAAGTTCAGTGTTTGCACACTGTATCTGTTAGGGTGCCATTGTCACAAAAGGCAGATTCATGTCATGATGATTTCCACTCTGAGCTTAGCCATCTGAATTGCCTCTTTGAAATAAACAAATCTGCACATGTGCACGGGCATGCGTGTGCAGGCGTGGGTCCTTATGGTTGAATAATTATAAACACACAGTTATACAAAAATATGCCACAGGAAGAACCCAGGACACATTTGGCAGAGTGCTATAAAACTCTACAAAGCGATCAACAATCATCCAAAAATCAATTGAAAGTACAACTAGATTAATTAAAGTTGGCGCTCATTTCTCCACACAGAAAGGGCTGTTTTCACCTCCTTAATTTCTAATGCAAGTATATTTGGAACGGCTATAAGCACAGCACACAGCTTAAAGGGGGCAGTGGAGAAAAGTAAAAAGTGGTTGTGTAATGGGCACTCCTTTCCTAAATAGAATGAGGGGGCTTTAAATCAGCCAGCATGGAATGGTCACCAGATAGATACATAGATAGATAGACAGAAAGAGATAAAAAGCAACTAGTAGAAACATAGCCCCAGGTAGGTTTCAAACACACAAACAAAGTGTATGTATGATAAAGTGTAAAAAGAAGATGAAGCTCAATCTGTTAATAGATGTCCTGTCTGGGAAGGGAAGTAGAATTAGGGAGGGGGGAGCAGGAGGAAGAGAGGGAGCTCCTTTTGCCTCTTAAAATTTCACTGTGATTATTATTATTTTTTGTAATTAATTTTTAAAGAAACATAAGGTTAAAGAAATACAAGTTATGGCACCTATACTCAAGGAATGTTGAATGTAATTACAGGTCTTTTGTAATTGAGCCTACCACTATCTTGATTGCTCACTGAGATCTGTAGAGTAGAAATTCTTAACCTATGTAAATAGCATCTTTTTTGGCATATGGCCACTTATCTGTTACAAGCACTTCCAAAGCTCTACCCAAGACGCTATGCCCATGATAACCTCAAATGTAAGGAGTCAAAAATACTAGTAAATCCATCATGCTCCTCAGCCCACATTCACAGGCAAAAGGGTTTTCCTTCTTGTTTTTAATGTGACAGATTACAGCGCTAAAGAAAAAACCACACCATACTTGTTAAAATCCTATCCATACATGCTCACCATAAAACACTCCCACGATCAGCTGTTGCAGAACATGGGCTCAGGTGGAAGCACACACCACTTTCGCCACTGACCATGGCCTTGTTCTTTATACCATTATCAGTGCATTTAAGCCAGCATCTTTGGAAATAGGAGAGTGCAAGGAACTAAGTCTTAAAGATTGGGTCTGACACTTTGTCTGCAACAGGATCAGCTTGACTTACCAGTTGGCATATAGAGCCTTAATCATTCATTCATTTGTTTGAAAATATGCCTGGGGGTGCCTGCAAGGCTCAGTCCTTTGAGCTTCAGACTTGAGCTCAGGGCGTGATCTCATGGTTTCTGGTTCAAGCCCCACATCGGGCTCTCCATTGTCAGCATGCGGAGCCTGCTTTGGATCCTCTGTTCTTCTCTCTCTCTGTACCTCCCTGCTCATGCTCTCTCTCTCTCTCTCAAAAATAAATAAACACTTGAAAGAAAGAAAGAAAGAAAGAAAGAAGAGAAGCACAAAGAAAAGAGAAAAGAAGAGAAAAGAAGAGAAGAGAAAAGAAAAAAAAGAAAAGATAAGAAAAGAAAAGAAAAGAAAAAAGAAAAGAATAAAAAGATGCCTGTATCATGAAGCAGGCATTTGGTCATGGTGAAAGTGTGTGATAAATTATCATCCCTGCACTTCCCTCAAGAAACTTGCAACTGTACAAGCAATAACTTCAGATATAGAAAAGATCTTAAAAAGTATTAATCTTTTGTAATCTTTGAAGAATTCACGTATTTGTCTCTGATCATAAAATTTTACTCACTAAGGAAGGAAGCATTAATTTTCATGTCCATGACTTTAAAAATCAAAATAAAAGAGTTCCGAGTTAAATGAGGAGTTGGCAAAGTATGACAGTGGGCCAAATCCAGCCTGCCACCTGTTTGTGTAAATAATTTCTTTGGGACACAGTCACGCTCATCTGTTTATGTATTATCTGTGCCTGCTTTTGAGCTACAAGAGAAGAGGTGAGCAGACACAAGAGAGAATGTATTAAGTGAAATCAGAAGGTGTACTTAAAAAAAACAAAGTATCTATTTGTCTTCCATTTTGGCATGTTCTCTTTGGAAATCTATTTCTGTAGGATATTCTAAGAGTGATTTCTTAAGGAATGTGTGTGTTCCCTCTCTGATTCTAGGAAGAACAAAAAGAGATAGTGAATAAACAGTACTGTAAAACACAGGAAGAAGGAATATAAACTAGAAATGGAGGGACTTTACAAACAACGTTTTTAAATCTGAACTTGGCCACCACTTTATTCACACCTATATAGGTCAAGTGCTGAAATTTGAATGTGTGTAGGTGGGCCTAGAAGAAAAGACTTGAATTAAGTGATTAGGAAAATAATGGAGCTTATTTAACCAGTCTTTGAAAATGTTTATAATATTGGGAGAACTGCCCCCAATTCCTGAATGTCTCTTCCTGAAGAGAATCTGTCCAAAAAAAAAAAAATTGCTTAAGCTAAATTTTTGCAAAACATTTGCATGGAGGGAGCTACATAGTGTGCTGCCAAAGATGCTCCAATTTAATTATGCCCAGCAAGTTGGCTAGCTTGTTTGGCACTTCATTAACAAAAAATAAACCTCACTCTTTTTCCTGAGAAAATAGCATTTATAGTATTTTTGGGGACAGCAAAGTTCAGTGTGCTACTTCTTGGTATGAAAAAAAGTGTATGTGGATAAATAAAGCTTTAAAATTTTTCCTCTGGCATGGTAACTGACTATCCTGTAAAATCAATGTTTTAGACATGTGAGTGAATGAAGGTCGTATAAAATTTATCTTTAAATGTTTTAAAAATCACAGAGAAGCAATGTCACAAAGCAGTAAGAGCCTAGATCTGGAAACTGAGAAAACAGATTCCTGTGACCCTTCTAAACGAACAGGGGTGTTCCATGCAAGCCAATAACTTAGTCTTTTTCTTTCTTTCTTTTCTTTTCTTTTTTTTGGGGGGGGGAGGGGGGAGCGGTGGGGGGAGAGGAAGAGGGAGAGGGAGAAAGAGAATCTTAAGGGAGCATGGAGCCCCACATGGGGCTGAGCCGATTGAGCCACCCAGGTGCCCCAACTTCATCTTTTTCAATTTCAGCTTGTTTGGCAGTAAAATGTAGGTAAAGTGTGGATGTTGGGAGAGAAGGTAAAATAAAGATACTTGTATATTTGTGACTTAGGTTACTGCTCGCTAAAGAATGAAAGGTAAAATTAAATTAAAGGTAAATTATATACATATAACTCCTTACATGAAGAGCTCCCTGACTCGAGATCAGCAGAGGAAGAGAGATCTTTCCAATACTTACCAAGTTCTCATCCAAAGAAGTCAGTCTGAATTTAGTTGAAAGAAATCAGTTGCTAACAAGTTGTTCACAACAGTCAATCAACTGTAGAGCTCACACAAACACAAACTAGAATATGATGTAGCTCATGCCATGACTGGAATATGCTCAGGGCATGGGTAAGGATAGTTGAGGTGGAGGGTGAGAAAACACACAAAAGAAAGATTCTTAGAAGAGATGACACATTTGTGTTTAGTAAAAGAGACCTAGGAGTGGGCCAGGACAGAGGACAGAGAAGTGACTTAAAGGCAAATGAGACAGAAAAAGCCAAGAAATGATAGGGTTCATAGGCAGAATTCCCAGCTGTTGTCTGTGCCTGGAAAGCAAAGTTTAAAACAGGAAATTGTTAGAGATAAGATGAGCGGGGCAGGATGTAGTGTTTTTTAGGCTAGAATTTAAGTTGGGACTATTTTGGATTTTATCCAGCAGGGTAGGAAAACACACCCGTGTTTCAAGCTTGCAAGAGGCAGGTCTGCCTTGGGATGAATATGTCAGGGGGACTTGATGGTGATAAGGTTGATGGAAGAAAGGCCATTTAAATAATTCAGATGCCCAAGAAAAAGAGAAATCATAGCCAAATAGCAGCCGTTCTGAACTATACCAGTGGCAGTAATGATGGGCATTACAGACGAATGCAAGAAGTATTTACGATGGAAGACGAGCCGGTCCTGGCAATGGGTTGGACACGGAAGATAACGACAGTGGTGAAAAGGAAACCAAAAATGAGTCTCAGGGGTCTAGTCCAGGTGAACGCGTGGACGCGGTTCCACAATATGATGTAGAATGAGCACAGAATGAGAGACCAGGTTAAGGGGGGCCATGATAAGATCAGTTTACACATTAAACTGGAGAGTGCCTGATGGATACAGCAGACAGTTGTATATTTGAAAAAAAAAAGGTATTTGAACTACAAATAAAATTATGAGTAACTGCAAATCTTGAAAGTCGCTGAGAATACGGGAGGGGAGCAATGGGCTGAGGAAGAACCCTGGGGAAGAAGGAGGAAGAAGAGACAGTCACAAAAGAGATGGGGAAGGAACAACCAGAGAAACTTTAATAAGGAGAGAGTGATCCATCAGTCCAAATGTGCAGAGAGATCCAGGAAAGGCTCAAAACACCCACTTGGTTGAGCAATTTAGGAACCATGAGTTCAGTTGTGAACTGAGAGCAGGTGCCAGATGCTGGGGACTGCAAAGTGGAGACAAGGAAATGCACAAAATACATATACATCAAATTTTCAAGTGGTTAGAATGAGATGGGGAGAGAGATATTGGAATGAAGATGGACAGGAACCAGGACAAGGGGAGGAAACTTAAAACAGGAGAAACACAGGGATACACTTGAACTAATGAACTGTGCTGTGCTAAAGAATGAAACTGCTAACCCAGCCCTGAACTGCTGTTCTGAACTGCTAACCCAGCCCACAGCAAACTCAGCCGTGGCTCCATCAGTGGCTGTTCCACCCTCCTATCTTCTTTTACTTACGCTTTCTGTTATACCACATTCCCAGCTGAGAAACCTCTTGGGCAATTTGCCCTGCTCCCAGGATTTAAAAAAACCAAACCTCTTTAACTCCTATTTAAGCCCTGTCATTACCAGAGCGCTTATATGGTACTTTGTCATAATGCTGTTGAGACAGATGTGCAGGTACCTTATGAGATATCACACATGAAATCTGATTTGTTGGTGGATGGCAATTATATGTGCAGTTAGCCTTCTACAGCACAGAAATTCCTACACTGGAAAGGGACAGCACAGCATAGTTAAAAGAGGGTCATCTGGATATGAATAGATGTGAGCTTTTCCTGGCTCTGTCACTACGTAGGCCTGTGACCTTCTAAACAAGCTCCTTCTCCAAGTTCAGCCTCTCTTGTAACTTTGAACTGAGGTGCTTCCACTCAATGGTTTCCTCTTCTAGAATTTCCAGCCAAAAGACAACTATGACCGACACTTCCATTATATTTTGTAAGATTTAGGAAATTAAATCAAAATATGGTTTCTAGATACTGAGGCAAATATTGAGCAGTACTGAGGTCATAAAATTACGGCATACTTCTTGGGAGAGAAACACCTACTGACAATAATTAGAACAGAGAGCTACACACATAGCCTTTTCTTTTTCCAAATGAAAAGCTCATTTGAATCTCACAATATTTTTCTTCCCTTTCAAAGTCCAGTAACAAGTGTTTGATGACAAATCAAAGCAGGATTGTTCCAGTCACAGTACACATGCCAGTGTCTCCAAAAGCAAAGTCAGAATGACAGTTTCTGGAGACAAATGATTCATTTCTGTTTCTGCTCTATTCACTAGAAGAACATAACTACAGTCAAGATTCAGTCTGAGGTTCAGTAATACAAAGACAGCAGTTTCTCTGTAGTGTCTCCCTAGACAATGGGGAATAAAATGATCTCAAAGAACTCTAGTGGGTGGGGACTAGGAAATTAAAAAAATGCTTTTAGTTTAATATAAATTTAACTAATACATATTTTGTGATCCTGGAGATAAAATGGAGTAAGTCATAGTGCAAAGAAATAATCTTATTCTCTTTCTTCTTCTTTCCAGAGACAGAAGAAAAAAAAAAAAACCACAAAAACATAACAATAGGTATGCCTGGTCCTTTTTCTAGGATTTGCTGGGATCCTGTCTATCTTTGGACTTGCTCTATCCATCATTTCTCCATCAGAGAAGAAGCAAGACCTTCAAACTATTAGTCCCTTTCCATCCTTTACTGTTTCGGAGCCCTCCTTCTTTGATGTTGGGTTTTGTGGATGTAATTGTTATTCTGTTTGATTATATCCTCCGTCACTACCACGTTACCCTCGTTTTTACACGGTGTCCTCGGTGTTAGTCCTGGGCTTGGTGATCCCTCACCTGGATGACTGTGGCCTCTTTCAGCGGGTCCTCTGATTTCTCAACTTAAGACTCTTCATCTGCCTTTGTGCCGCTTCCAGACGTCCTGAATAAGCCTACTGTCAATACACAGCAGAACCACCAGGGCTGTTTCCCATGCTTTTCCATGGACCTCATGTCTCCCAATTCCTCCTTAGGTTTCCACATTGGCATTTCATCTGGGAGGTTTCCCCAGCCTCACAGCCCACATGGGCACCTCACCCTGCCCTATCTGCTTTGCCTCCGCACCCTTTCCAGCCTGCCATATTCTTCTCCAGCATGTCATCTTGATGCCTACGTCGTCCAGCCGTGTCTCTTCCATTTCTCAGCCTTCTCCCAGAGTGTGCCCTCATTTGTGATGATGCCTTCTCCATACTTCCCTCAGCAACGCCTGGCTCTAGCTTTCTGTCAGGACTCTGCTTTTGCTGGCAAAATCTGGAGAGCAAATGTGCCTTAGTAGCAATTTCTCAAACACACACTATTCTTTAGGCCATCCCTTTTTAACCCTGAAATCACCCTATTTGCATATTCCATGTCTTCGTGACTTTAGTAGTATTTTCTCACTCCAAATCGTTGTTATATTTATATTTTCTTTATTAGACTTTAAACTCCCCGAGTATAGGAATTATATAGGTCTAAAGCAACCTTTTGAGGATTGTCCAGTCACCACTTAAAAATGATTTTAATAGTGACAATAAGATAGAAAGTATTATGCGAATTTCCCTGTTTTTCCACGAGGACATAAATGAACAAATCGTCTCGGTAACCCCATAGCTTGGCTCTATCAGCTCCCCAGTGGGCCTTGAAAGCACTAAGCCTGTTTCTTACCTTGCTTTCTGTCCTGTGGAGCTAATCCAACCACAGACTTGCCTTTGAAGTCAACTGGAACATCATGCATGGGTGAGCTCCAGAGAGCACACAAAAGCAAAAAAAGAAAACTGACATGTTATTCTTAACCAAAGGGACTGTGCTATTTCCGTGTTTCCGTACACACTTAGGCATCCCACAGATTTCAAGAGCCTGCAGATGAAGTAGGAGAAGAAGCTGAAGTTAGCAGGGTCTTGTGAATGGGGAATGGGCAGGAGATGAAGCACAACAGAATCAAAGTTTTAAATTCCTAGGAAATAATTCTCTTTTTTTCTTTATCAAGAGCCATACAAATCACAAATATAAAATTCTTCAAGGCTATAAAACTCCTCCTTGAGAATGTCAAACTCTTCTGGAAATGGCATCCACTCTTCATCTAAGGCATAACAATTGCCTCGTAGGCTAGTATCCAATTCCATGCAACAGCCATTTATCCAGAATCGTTACTGAAAAGGAACTGTGCTCATCAAGATGAGAGCATCATCACTATCTTCAAGAAGAAAAATATAAAGCAGTTCTCATAGCATATAGCTCTCCACGGCCACTTACAAAGAACACTCTCAAACAGCAACAATCTGCAATGCAGCAACATGGTGAAATATAAAATACAGCTTTAATACTGCTTCTCATAGTCAAGGGCTTAAAACTAGAAGATGTTTAGAAATGAACTAAATTTATTATGTACATACCTTTTGACCCTGCAAGTCCTTTCTTAAAAAGAAATTCTATGGAAATAAAAGAACCAACAAGAGGCCCCACTACTTAGCACCAATGTGTATTTTGGAGTGGATTTACTTTACCTCTCTAAGCCTCAGTGTGGTAATTTGTAAACCATGAATAATAACAGTATTTGCCTTATAGCCCATGTGGGTCTGATGCCTGGCATGTGGGAAATGTTCAAGAAGTGTTAGTAAGGTGAGTATTAGAATCCCTATTTTGCAGAGGAAAAAAACTGTTTCAAAGATGTTAACTAATTGGTCCAAAGTAATAGCAAAGTTTGGATTTGAATCTAATTTGGTTCCAAAGACTATCCAAAGACTATCTCCTCCCTGCTTCAAAGGTTGCTGCTTAATTTAGGGCCCTAGAGTGAACAAAAACAGGAGACATCAACTGAGAAAATGCTCCAACTGCCATCTGGATGATCCTTTAAGGAGGTCTGAGTTCTTATCACCCTGTCTTCAAAGTGTGTGCTCAGATATTAGAATATTAGACTTTTGAAAAACATCCGAGACCCTCAAATCACAGGACATTAAGCTCAAACATAACAATGACATGACCAGTTGAGGTAGCCTAAAAAATGAACACGAACCTGAAAAGCTAACGGTCAATTATTGACAAGATATGGATTCACCATAGGTGTGAGAAAAATGCTCTGTGCTCCTGGCCATTGACACAGCACTGTAATATTGATTTCATATTTAAATATTTCAAGATGAAGCACAGGAATTTGTATTTGCCATCAGAAGCATTATTAATCAAAATACTCTGGGGTAAAGACTTGGATGACAAAAAGCAAATTATACCAACGTTAAGTTGTCATGTATGAACACCCTCGAGAGGTGCCAGAAAGGTGTCATCCCCAGAAAGAGCAAACAAGGAAAGGATGTCTACACTGAACCATACTTAGAGGTAAATCAAATTTTAAGAAGACAGTGGACATTATGATCTAGGAAGAGAAACTGAGAATAGATGAATCCATAATTCAACAAAAACTTGATCTCTTTGTTTCTAAACGCTGTCTTTCATCCCTTCTGATTCACAGATTAAACCATATATTGTGTTCCCCAATACAGAATGCTTTTGCCTTCTCAAGTTTTTTTGTTGGTTTCATTTTTTCTTCAAATGGTGTGAGTCTAAATGTGTAGTTTTTTTTTAATGTTTATTTTATTTTTGAGACAGAGAGAGACAGAGCATGAGCGGGGGAGGGGCAGAGGGAGGGGGGGAGAGAGAAAGAGAGAGAGAGAGAGACAGACAGACAGAATCCAACTCAGGCTCCAAGCCGTCAGCACAGAGCCTGACGAGGGGCTCGAACTCCTCAACTGCGAGATCGTGACCTGAGCCGAAGTTGAACACTCAACCAACTGAGCTGCCCAGGCATCCCTAATGTATAGTTTTAAAGGTAGAGATTGATAGGAGGTGTCTAAGTTTATAAACTTCATGTTCCAAATCACCTGCTGGGGGAGGTAGGAAAGATATAACTGAAGAATTTCTCAGACATACTTTCTTTACATTTCATGGAGTCTGAAAATGTCTTCTGCAAATGTCTATCAAAAATGAAATACAGCTTAGAGTAGACAGCAGTGAAAGGACTTCCTTATTTGGGGACACCAAAGGCATTCACAAGTCACAGAGAGAAGGTGCATAATGTCTTTGCTCTCTTTATCTGTTTAGACGGATGGTGGATCCTGCTTCTCAAAGACACTGAGAACCCAGAGCTGCCACTTTTTAGACAGGAAGCTGCTCTCTATTTTCTGAGTGGGGATCATTAAGTATCCTTCTGTCTGAGTCTCCCTATGATGCATCTAGTACAAGTCCATTCATAATAGGAGACTCGGGAGAATGAGTCCTTTGCTGCACCCTCCCCCTGGTCCCTTAATATGAGGGGATCTGTCCTCCTGGTTTATCAAATGCTATATACACTGTCCACAGGCGATGTCTCCTAGGACTGGGGTGCTTATTTGTCTCCAATTCTTCCCTTCCCTGAGAAGAGAGGGCAGAAATGCTCAAGGCTCTTTTCTCTATGTCTATAAACTCCACAAGATCAAGAGTAAGAATAATTGGATTATTACTGGGCTTTTCAATATGGAGGTCTTAACATAACTAAGGGCAACAACCTCAAGGTTTGTAAATTAAAGTTTAACAATTTTTTGGCTAGCTGATCTTTGGCTGCCCTGGTAAATGGCAAGTACCTACATCCGAAGTTGCTTTTCCTTAAAATCCTCAAATTTTATAATTGTAGTAAGAACAAATAAGGAACAAATCTGAAAGCTCTTTGCTTAATGTTAGGTGTTGCTTGGCCCAGTGTTTTCAGCCATGTGGGTGAGTGGTGTAATATTTCTGCCAGGGAACAAAGTCCGGGCAGGGCTTTACACACCTAAGGATACTGTTAAATACAGCTTTGAAAAATTTTCCATTGCCTAGAATATGTTAGTCTGTCTTCTCAAGACAGCAAGGAAGCTGAAGTATTTCAAAAAACGTTTCAATTTTCATTTGGGTCCAAATTTTAAAAGACTATCATGACGTACAATTGAGGCAATGGTAAATAAACTCCACCCCCATCCACACACACACACACACACACACACACACACACATTGTTTATTATAAACCTTCAATAAAGTATTTGTAAGTTTTGGACAGTTCATAACTAACCCTGTGACATGGTTAATTTTTTTTAAGTCTTCTTGAAATGAAATCTTTTTGCTGATGAAATAAATTGAAAATTGTAAAATCCATTTTCAAGAACTAGCCTTTATTCTGAATGTACTCATTACTGTTCTCACAACAAATAATCTGAAACAATGTTGTGAGCCAAAAAGCTACATTTGATTGTTAATACTGCTTTCTACCTGTGAGGGAATAGCTTCTCTCTTCACAGAACTGAAGTATGATTGCTAAAAGTAATTTTATTATATTATCCAATTAATTCTTGAAAGTTCTTTTTCTCTCTCCAATTATATGATAGTTGATGAGGGAAACATCATATTTTTGCCTGTTGTAAAATCCTCAGTGCCTTTAGCAACACTGGTCAGACAAGATAATTAAGGGGGAAAAAAGCCAACTGAATAATTGAGTAAATAAATGATTTGAAGTCTCTCCCAATTTATGACAATAATCATGATTACTAAGTAAAAACAATACCATTTTAGTTAGAAAGGTCTCACACTGTACCAACTTCAATTCAGCTTAGAATGAAAACAATAAAGCCCCCAAACTACACAGAAATTCTGAACTCTTTAAAATATTATATTCTGTGGTAAAGATGAGAAATTCTTTGTCCTATGTACTAACATCTCTTATTATACTTACCCAGCCAAAAAAATAAATACTATCGAAGAGATAATTGACGGAAGGAAGTTTAAAATATTCATAAATATCAGAAATCCAATGAGTAACAGTGAATTGAAGCAGGTTAGTCTGGATCACACTGCACTACACTGAATTAGCAGAATTAAAGTACAATGAGGACTAAGTTCTGGATTCAAATCTTTCCAGCACTTTGAAAGCACCAGGATTAAAAAAATAGACCTTAGTCTTTAAGATGATATGCTGCCTGTTTAGACAGACAATCCTTTTCTTATGCCATTTTCCTACTAGTCAAAGCTATTTCTCTGGACTGATTATAAGCACAGCATCTGATGGGAAGCAATGGGTATTTCCTGTTTCCATTAAGTAAGTACCCACTTCCTAGGTGACTTTCTCATCACTGGAAAGTTATACCATTTTTGTCATTTATTAAAAAATTAAAATTAAAAGCAGCTAAAGTGAAACTATTTTTGTAAATGTCACCAAAGGGAATTTATTTTAAAGATCAACAGCCTCATCATGCCTAAAAATGGAAGAGTATCATTCATGCGTCACAGCCTTTCACATGTTACGTCCACAGTGAGCCAACAAACCGGAGGACTCAAGGAACTTAAAAAAAGATCTTTTGACCAAAATGAGTTTTTAATTTTGCATTGTTAAAATACCTTCGTTTCGTTTGGACATTCAAATTGATAGACCATGTCCCCCAATTTGCATGACAAGAATCTGGGAGGGAGCCAAAGGTTTTATTTTTGCAGTGACAAAACAAACAGTCAATTCAGAGAAAACAGAGTCTTCAACCAACTCAACAGATTATGACTGCATGGAGAAAATTGGCTGATTAAATATTTCCCTCTCCAACTGCATGTGGTGTGTTCTTATGGCAAATCACAGGGGCTAAATATTGTTCGCCATTGTGCACCCAGGTGGCAGCGAGATACCAACAATTACACACTATAGCTAAGTGCCAAGGTTCATGCCTGAAATTAGTGTCAAAATGAAAGGACCATGGAAAGTCAGGGTTAAGGGGGAGACGAGCTCATCCTCAGCATTTTACTGACATCAATACGGCTTGTGATAAGCACTTGGAGCACATTTTTGTTTTTGGAACTCTCATGGGCTGTTCAACTGCTACTATTACAAATACAGACTGTGGAAATATTCCTTGTTTCCTAAAAGCAGGATGTAGCTCAAAGCCTCATGGAGAAAGCTTTATCCTCACTTACCTCAACTGGCAAGTAGGGATTTCCAAAGAATGGGGCTGCTTCAACAGAGTACTCCCATAAAAGTAGAGGGTACACACAGGCTATCATGTTCCCTGGTTCAAGGTGCAGCCTTTCTACCTTACTTTACCCAGGGAGATTAATACACGGTACAGATACATTATGTATTAGTGATCCATCCTTGAAGTAAGCCCTACAACTCATAACTACGTATACAAGCCATGGCTCTTATAGTGAGTCCATAAAATAACTCCATAGCAAAGGTCACGCATAGTAGTTGCTTTAAGAAATATCTACCTGGATTCTCCTATGAAATAAAATTTCTACCTTAAGCACTTGATTTGAGAACCCACACAAAATACAGACATATATATTTTTCTAGAGATTTCAAGGCTATGCTTTTGAATACAATGGAGGAAAAACATAAATAAAATTAATCACAAGAGTTGCTTGTTGGTAGAGGGGACATTGCATTAGGATTTTGAATACCGAACTTAGCTTTTATTGAAAAAAAAAATCTGACATAAAGTATTAACCAATAAAACTTTATGATGGTTAAGAGGAAGTCTCTTGGGGGGGGGGGTAAGGTGGCCAGCAATTTCTGTGATACTAAATAATGTCCCAAGGGATAGAGAAATAATCATACACAGCATAAAATAACACAACCAACTTAGAGTCCCCTGTACCGTGGGCCTGAATAGTGATGATAAGCATACACAAACATAACACAATTGCCCTTGCTCTTAGAAACACCAGAAAGTTCATTCCATATATAAAGTATTAATGTTGATAAGAGGGACAGTTTATTCCTGGAAAAGGCAAAAACATACATGCAAGTGTGTATCTTTCATGATTTTGCATATCTATGCATTCCTTAATGGGCTCTCTGACACCAATTAAGTATTTAAAGATCTTTCAAGGCCTGGGGCTATCAATTTAGGAATATTATTTTCTCTTTCCCTGCTAACTTTCCTCCTATTGTCAGTCTCTCCTTCCTTTGTGCTGCTCTTCTCCCCTTCCCAGCCTCAAATGTACACTAACTGCATATTCTATACCAGGCACTGTGCTAGACTGGGGGGCTCTTGTTTCCAAGCTTTCCAGTCCTTTTCCTCTTCTATTTTCTTCTCTTATTTTACTGTTGGTTCCCTGAACTCTTTGCTAACACGTCAGCTGGGCACATGTACAAATACTAAAGCAGCCAGGACATAGGAAACACGTGAAATGTTACCTAGCCTCATCTCTCTTTAGTTGTTGCAAATGCCATGTGTCAAATGATCAATGCAGATGAAACAACTTTAGGATTTCGTTTCTAAGACACACTTCGTTGGCACCGTGGGCTTTGACCCAGACGCAGAAGGATGGGAAGTGTTGGGAAAGCAGTGGCAAAAGTGTTTCGGGGCAGCAATGGTGGGAGGAAACACAAGGCAAACTTCACGGAGGCAATGAGCAGACCGGTCTTCCGGGTTAGCAAATTCCTCTTTTGAAATCTGTAAATAATGCAGTTGGAAAGAAAGACTGAAGCCAAATAGTGAGAGGTCTAAAGAAGGTTTGAAATTCAAATGTTTTATGCTATTGGTTCTGGGGAATCCATAGATGCAAAGGGAAATAACATAATGAATGTATCAAGTGACTACGTGCTCCTATTCTAAGGGCAGAGGCTTGCCTGTTCTAGCCACTGCTTTATTCTAAACATGTTGAGCAGGCCTAGGACATCATCAAAGCTTGATAACATCGGTTGAATGACTGGAAGGATGAATAGAATCTGAAATGGTTGGATTTTAAGTCATCTCACCTGCTTGCAAGCTCTGTGACCTCGAGGGAGTTAACTTCTCAAAACCTCAGTTTCCTCTTCTACAAGCAAGGATAGTGACACTACCTTTCTCATAATGTAATTGAAGGATTAAACAAGAATACAAAAGTAAAGGATTTAGTACCTTGACTGGCATATAGAAAATAAATGTTAACCATTAATAATTAGAATTAGAGGTCCCTGAACATAGTATGAGCAGCATTAGAAGGAAGCAAATGTAACAAACCCATTTAGTATTTGCTGCATCATGGGCCTAGCTACTGAGGGGGGAAGGATGCATTTGGACACTTCTAAATACGCATCGACAAGATAACTTCTTAAAACATATTCTGACTGCTTTGCCAATATATTCTTCTAAATTGGTATATAGGCAGAGAATATATTTTAAGCCATTTAAAGAACAGATCATTGAAGAACAAGTTCCAAAATGTTATGGATTGTGATGTGATTAGCTGATAGGGTATGACTAACTGGCGAGACTCCTATAATCTGCAAAACCAGGCAAATAATGACTGTTGAATTAATGGTGAATATTAAATTAAGAGCCACAAGAATAGTGTCTGGCACAAGGCAGGCACTGAATAAATGTTTATGGAATGAATGAATGAATATTTTCTAAATCCTTATGGGAGAACATTTTAAAAATAATTTATTTGGTTTCCCGGTTTCAAATTTCTAGCAAATCAAATTCTTCAAACATATTCTGAAAATCCAGTATTGTTGAAGATGCCTGCAGTAAACTATGTTAAAACCCTTGAGATTTTGATAATTAACTGTACACCATATGTTCCTGACCACGGTGTGCCTGCTACCTTGTCTTTCTTTCTCTAAGGAAATTCTTAGCCTTATGGTATATTTCAGTCTGCAGTTGAACTGTGAATTCAATCGTCAGAAAAATACAGGAATTTCAAAGATTTATAGATCACAAGTACATTGTGCTTAAATAATGCCAGGCAACATTAAGAACATAAATTATGGCTCAGAGATGTTATTAAAAATGTAAAACAGTTCTGTTCACTATAGGGTGTAGGATCATAAAGTCTACCAACTTTAGAGAGTCTCAGGGATTATGATTCTATACGAGCCATCTCTTGATGAAAAAAAAATTATAAATACCATTAAGCAAGCTACAATTTTCACATTTTAAAATCTGAACAAATTTTTTAATGCTTCGATTAATTATTAGTGAGTGAGAGAGTGTGTAATTAAGATTTTTAGCATAGCTTGTATTTTCTTAAATCATTCTGGTACTCTTTAAACAAAAGAATCTGACTGATGGTAATGTAAATTAAAATCTGCTGTTGGATCACAGAAGTGATTAAACACAACATACCAGTAGATAAAACTTTACAATGTATCCTTGCCAACATCTCAGAAGAGTAACCTAGAGTGACACCTTCACTAGCTATCCAAGAGGGTCCCACCCCTGCCAGTTTTTCTCATACTAAGTTTCCTAGATGATGCTCAGTGAAAATCTGAGGCTTGCCACTTGGTGGAAAGTAAGGTAAGGTAGCTTGAAGGAAAGATTTTATTGAATTATGCAAGTAACTTGCTACCACTGGGAAACTCTAGATCCCAATATGAGGCCCTTGCACAACATCCCAAAGGCAACTCAAATCTTTCAGCACTCGATACACAATTTCTAATGAAATAAGCTTCTCCCGCCCAAACACAGACGAATAGGTCACACAAATAGCTTCAAAGTCAATATAACTGTCTAGATGACAGATAAGAATAATGGCATACCAAAAAAGACAAAACCCAGAATTATAGTAGGCAGAAAGAAACTAAGAGTAACTAATTTCTCCGCAACACTGGTATCTGGAAGGCAGTATGAAGTGCAAAAAGAAAGCAAACTTGGGGAAATCTGGTAAACATATTAAGAGAGGAGAATAAGCAGATAGTAGAGCTTAATTTTGCTTCTATAAAAAATTGCATGGATGGCATGTTAACTCGGCAATAATATAATATTCTGACTGTAAATATTCACTACAATCAAGTTAAATTGCATACAAATTTTTCTAATTAGTGTTTAGAACAATGCAGTTTGGAAGCTAATGGCTTTGTGTAACTTGCACAGAAAAACCGATTTAAGATTTTTATTCTGAGTTACGTGAAAATTGATCTAACATGTCACAACTCCAGTTCCCAAAAGATTTGACTCTTTAAAAGCTACGTGATTAACTTTACTTGTGTCTACATCTCCTGAAAGAATTGAGGTGCTAAGGTGTTCCTGGTAACATTAGCTGGAATTACAGTAAGTTTACATACATGCATTTACCTGTTCAATATAGACAGATATAATGACTGCATATTTACATACATATATTTGATATTAGTCTGTTTTTAAATTTTAAAAGTACCTGACATCTGGGAGATGCCAAGTCAATTTTGTGATAGCGCATAATATTTATTCTGTCTTCTCAGCCTTCTCCTGACTTGTCTCATTGTTTTCCCTCTTTATACCACAAACTATCATTTGTCATATTCCTCCCTTTAAGATACACCTAATTCTTGTAAGGAAGTACAAAATAAAATAGGAGGAATCTGGAAATACTCACTGTTTTATCTCAAGAGTTCAATGCGGTTGCTTCAGCTGAGATAAATGCATGAAGACTTTTCTGAAATAACTTTTACATAAGGATAGAATGATTTCTACATAAGAAACAATTACCAGCCAACATTATTATCACCAGAAAATTGTAAGCTAGAATGAGCAATAAAAACATTGTATTTGGAATGAGATATTAGAGAATAGCTATTAAAATATTTTACTCAATTTCTATTATTCCTTAAAATGAAAGTCATCAAAATGTCATTATAGGCCTTTTCCCCAGATTCTTCAGAGATGGAATTTAATCATTTCAGGAAATTGAGCGCTATCCAACATTCACTTAAATCCTTTGAAATAACAGCAAAGCAAAGCACGATGTAAAATTTATAAGACATTTTATATTAAAATATGTTCACATACACACAGAGATACATACCACATACTGGGAAACATTTGCCTTCAGATACCTAGAATTAAACATTTCTCGTGAAATTAGCCACTCATATAAAGTATTACCTTCAAGAAGACCTGAAGTGAGAAACCCAAGTTAAGGAGCCCCAATTGGGCTTTGCAAAACCCAAGTCTTCATAAAGCACTAAAAAAAAAAAATACCTCCAAAAATCCAGTTTTTGAAAATGACTTCCAGCCACAGTGGTTACCTGTCCCACAGAGCACAGAACTTTTAACTGCTACTCAACGAAAAAGAGCTGAACAGTTGAAGAAGCTCAAATTAACACCAATAAAGGCGTCCTTATGCCTTCTTTCTGAAAACTAGTGCTCTTTGAGGAATTTTCAGGCTGACAGAAGACCTTCGACATCACCCAATCCCTGTGCTTATTTACCAGTCCTAGGAATAAAATCTACATAAAATAAAGATCGTTTTTATTGATCCCCCAAAGGATAATGTCCTCTAAAAACCAAAAACCTGCTGTTTTTCAAGGCTGACAGGAAACATACGAAGTACCTGATTGCATTTTGCTAACAAAAGCTGGACAATCCTTAGAAAATGACTAACGATAAAATTCCCTAATACTCTCTTCTTTAAACCTCTTATGGCTAGAAAGAATGGCGCAAATCTTAGTTTTATTCAGAAAGCGGCTTTCTAATGCTACTGGCAAGAAGTACATGAAATGGCTTGAAAATCGCACTCTAAAAAATGTTTAATTTTTTACCTTCCCATTGGAGGAGGATGCCACTTCTTATGGAACTCATTTTTCCTGAAGATACTCAGCGCTGGCTGATTTAGGATAAAAACCATTAGCACGTTACTATTAAAAGAAAAAACCACCCTACAAAGCTGCAATCTCTCAGAGGGAAGCGGACGGCGCTTATAAGCAATAAGTGCCTGGTTCTGGTAGCTGTTTTGTCAGCATCATCTTATTAGCGGACTGTATGCTCCCTGCAGCATCAATTAAGCACTTTTTAAGGGAGCGGGAAATGCAGGAGGGCTCATCTGCTAAGCACGGCTGTATACTCCACAACCCCTTAATCAGCGCGGCTCCTTTCTTAACAAGGTTCTAGAATGCAAGCACATCCAGGGACCATTAAGTAGCACACAAGCAGAACATCCCTGGGAGTCGCCAGTATTGGATACAACTTTCCCTCAAAGAACCAGCCCGAGACTGAAGGCAGCAGAGCCGCACCACATCTGCCCATTTATGCCTCAGCGCTGGGCGCTTGCAGAGCGGAGGCCCACCCCATCCCCATCAGGGACTCCGCCTGACTTCCGAGGGCCCCCCGGCCGAATCCAGGCGTCCGGAGAGGGCCTGTGTCTCAGGCAGCCCCAGCTAGGGAGAAAGTGAGGACACGGAAGGTTTGCCCTCTCATCCCCAATCCGCCTAAAGTGGTATCACCGAGTCACAAGTGAAATGCTAATGCACAAGAAAATACGTGCCAATTTCCTCCACTTTGCTGCAAGTTTCAGAGGCCCCTCCGCAATAAAAGATAGCTGTTTGCGGAGGCTGCCTTGTTCCATACCATTAACTCAGAACAAAACATATTTTTAGTGGGACAGCGGTGTTTACTTGTAAGAACTGATGAATTGTTCGGCACCATTTATCACTTACAGACAAAGACATTCAGCCACAATTTTGGACATAAATCAAGGTGCATGCTCCTCAATAAAAAAAAGAAAAGAAAAGAAAAAGGAAAGAAAGAAAGAAAGAAAGAAAGAAAGAAAGAAAGAAAGAAAGAGAAAAGACTGCCTAAGTCCCCAAAACCACAGAGATTGAGGTCAGACTGGCCATAGCAACCAAGAACAGGACTTGGGTCTCCAGAAGGACCTAGCAACCGATAAATGAGTTCAGATCTCTTTTCATCTCCACTGGTGTGAAAGCCAAAATTAAAAAGATTAGATCACCCTGCACCCATTACAAAAGGCGCCACAATGAAAAAGTCATTTCCAGCCTTTGAATCACATCAAATAAATAACATTCATCCTTGCTATAATGAACAACTTTCAAAGTAAATTGAATCTCCATAGTACTGCTTTCCCCGGCTGCACAGTATTTACATAACAATATATCACAGGAAGCTCAGAATGGGTCTTGTAAATGGGGAACTCAGATAAAAAGCATCTTTAGCCCCGATTACTGTATACTCAGACTGCTTTTCAGTCCCCTTCATTTAAACAATGTGTTGTATCAAGAACATAAACAATGTTTTTAAATTGTGGGAAATGAAAGTTTTCAGTACATTTTTAAATGTCTGGACTCACCCCTTCTGTGGGGCACTGAGAATGTAGAAATCACTTAACCTCCTAAATCCATGCCCGGGATTCATTTTTGTGACAAAGAATTCTCATCTATGGGTACACTTGCTTCTTTGTTCATGCCAGCAGTTTTTCACCCTAAAAATCTCCTGAATTTTTATATATTACTTAAGATGAAAGCACCCTCTTGCATATTTTTTAGCATGTGGTTCATTCATTATTTGTCATTTCCTCGAAAGTGTAAGGTATTCTCCACTGCCAGAACAATTATGTCTATCAAGTTTTAGCAATGCCTCCACACAATATATTCCTCTTCTATAGCTAGTTTTGACAAAATGTCTCCAGGTCATTAAAAAAAAAAATTTAAGGACTAATATCCCCTAATACTTAGGTTTCCATAAACTATTGTACAATTCATACATTTCAAATGGAGTATGTTCCATTAAGACAGTTAAATCCACCTTAAAAATATACCAGCTATATCTTATCTTTTTTGTGTCAGCTCACGTAGACATTACTATTTGAACTCCACAGGGAATCTCATTAATTTTTAAAACTCTCTGACCTCAGTACAGTTGAGTATAAAAATAATTTCAAATTAAGAATGAAAGAGCATCACTTGAATTATACACGGCCATATGCTCTACGTTGCACAAAACATTGCTAACTATCATCAAACAGAATTTTTTCCAGATACAAATTTAAACAGCATGATAAATGTCAGCAGACAGACATAAAAAGCAGCTCACCCGTCCGCCCAGCCCTGCTCACGCCTCACCTCCAACGATTCTCGTAACACAAAGCCCTGAGAACACAGGTTTGCAGGCAAGTGACAGCACAGATGATACCCTCGCGAAAATATTTTCCTACTGAGACTCGCTTTCTATCTCAACGTCTCTCTCAGCCACAAGCGTGCAAACATGCAAGAATCGGGGCGTACACGTTTTCTTACCTAAAACTTCTCCAAAGGGCGGTCCTTGGGTCCTTGTCATTGTTGTCACCTCCGGTGCCCCCTCTCGCCATCCTGGAAATTGGCTTCACTGTGTTTATCATTCTGTGCCTCAGTTACAGCTGTGGCACTCATCTGCCTGCATAGAACCTATGAGGGGAAATAAGGGAGGGAGAGAGAGAGGAAGAGAGTAAGAGAGAGGGAGGGAGTGGATGTGTGTGTGTGTGTGCTTGTGTGTGTGTGTGTATGTGTGTGTGTGTGAGAGAGAGAGAGAGAGAGGGAGAGGGAGAGAGAGACTGCTGACTTGAGACTAAGAACCTAAAACCTCCAGCCACGACAAGCCTGAATAAAAATGATCAAAGCTCTGTCCTTCATCAAGAGAGTAGACAGATATTTTTTTTCTCCTCCACTGAAAAGTGGAACTGTCATTGGGGATTCTCACCAGGAAAGCGCAGACAGAGGCAGACCTTCTCCAGAGTGTCAGTGCTGCCCAGCAGTCCGTGCAGAATACAGGTACCTATTGTTCCAGAGACAGATATGTAGCCAGCCAGTCAGACTCTGACAGATCTCAGCAAACCAGTGAGCCTGCCTTCATTTTAACTCCTTATTTACTAGCGCTTTTTGGTCAAATGCAAAAGGTCTTCTCATCACCCAGGAGAAATAAATGGAGATGATTCGGATGAACTCATGGCAGGAAGTAATGCTGTATCTTTTTACAAAGAGGGACTTTTCACTACTGTTATTGAAATGCTGAATTTGATGCAAATATCTTATTTTGTTGGGAGGAAATGAAACATTAGATTAAACCAGGACGACCTAGCCAGTAGAAGAAAATCTTGACATCCAAGATGAATAGCACAGCCAATTTTCAAAGGAAGGCAGAAACTGGGGTTATTCACAGCACCCTGAATATAAATATATATACTTCAGAACATGAGTGGTGTTACCTTAGCCAAAAGGTTCCAACCTTTTGCACAGGGGTGTGGCACATTGACTACATCCCGCTCAAAAACCTAACCTGGTAGACCTCTGTTTTCCTAGGGGCTGGAGGGTTTTGAACTCTCTCTTTCTAGACTTTACTGCTTTCTCAAAACCCCCCCCCCCCAAAAAAAAACCATCTGCCTTCCCCAAACCTCACCAGTATTTAAATTATTAGTATTTAAATTATGTCTAAGGCAGTAACACAAAATTAAGGGAGCTCAGAGAAAAATAACTTGTTCTAAATTTTCCCTGATGAAATCTGAGATCCAGAGGGTATATTTGATTGTTTAAATTCTTGGAACTTCCTGGATTACAGTGGGTTTCTAATTTTCACCTTTGTGTATTAATGAACTAATTTTCTCCTAAGGAGTGGTAGAAGGCAAAATGCTTTGCATCTGATTGTCTGGAACTATTAGAAGGCAGAGCATAGAAAAACAAAAGAAAAAGAAAAAAAAGAAAAAGTAGTTTCTTATTGAATTAAAATAAGAGATGGACTTATTCTCCACCCCCCCCACCCCGCAAAAGACTCAATGTACAAGCACTTTAGACTTTTTTTCTAGAATGAACGCCAATTTCATTAATTGTTACCATATAACCAAGAAACGTGGTGCATATTCTGATTTTGTAGGTGTGCTGCAGAGTCTATAAAATGGTTATGAAATTCCTTTGTAAAACCCACACTCAAGCATCACTTTACAAAGCCAGAGGGTAAATGCTCTGCGCAATAGGGGGAGGTTTAACTATGCATGGCTGTCAATAGTAATGAGATATGCAGTTTATGTCTATGCATTGCCCAATTGTTTCTTCTAAATATGTAGGGTTTGTTTTATTTATTAAAAAATAAAATCCTAATCAGAGATTGCATCATGATGTTTCAAAACTCCATTTAAAAAAAGAAAGAAAAAAGACTTAGAAAACACAGTTCCCTCCTTTTTCTTGCCCTAAATCCCAGAATTCTGAAATCAGTTCAAGTCATGCCAATTTAAAAAGAACTCTGTGCAATTAATATAGGCTTTAGAAACTCTTTTAGAAGTTAAAATTGCCTGATTCAGTGACTTCTGAAAGTCTACTTTGTGTTTTGTACTCAGGGCGAGCTGCTATTATGTTCAGAAGGGAAAGGATGTCAAATGACTACCCAAACAGGGAAAAAAGTATCCAAGGTTTCTTATGAAGCTCACCTTTACCTATGACCAGCAACAAGGCAAGAAATCTTGTAGCTTGTTTTTTTCTAAGTGGATAAACGGATTTTTTTTTTCAAATCTATTTTAAAGAACATGCATATCTTTGTAAGCTTAAGGGATAACCTAATTTATCATGACTATCTGAATAGCAAAATAGCGGAAGCCCATTCAGTGAAAGAAAGGAGGATGGATTATGGGTCCACATATAGAACGAGCTGGATCACAGCAGAGGTGACAGCTCCCAGGCAAGGCCCCCATGACTGCCTCTAAGGCTGCAGTTTAAAAGGAGCATCTAAGCTCTCACTCCTGAGCATGTGATAAGACTTAGGTGTAAGTACATTTAATTAGAGCATTACCCAGGCCCCATCCAGATGTCATTATCTTTTACAGTAGTTTTTTTTTTTTTCCTTTGATCTTTCTGTCCAACTTCTGTTGTCTTCAGAAAACCAAGCTTAGTGTGCCAAACAGATTTTAAATATTCAGCTCTTAACATGTCTGAATACAGACAGTTCTCACAGTCGGGGTCCATTATTTTCTGGAGGCATATGAAGAGGGTTATCAACATTAATGAGACTCATGTGCACATGTAAATAAAAAACAGAGGATACACTCCAGCAAAGTGTGTGTGTGCGTGTGCATGTGTGCGTGCGTGTGTGTGTGTGTGTGTGTGTGTGTGTGTGTGGATACTGGTATCTGTATAAGGTATACGTTTTTTTGTTGTTGTCTCATGAATTAGAGGAAAAGATCATTTTTTTCCTCAACAAACTTTGTTTTTGTGACATCCCTACCAGGATGTCTTTGTCCCTAGAATACCCCTGAAGCCTATTACACAGTCCCAAGTTTACAGTTCACACTTCAGTCCCCAATTTGCCAAATAATTCATGTCAAGCAGAAGTCCAAGATAAAGTGCCAACTATTTCTTGAAAGAAAAAAAAAACTGTTTCATGTGCTAGGTTTTTAAGGAATAAACACATGAGGTTAGGGGCACCACTCATTAATAGTAGCAAGGGGGAGGCTAATCCCCCTGGTACTCCGCTGGGCATTTATCTCTTTTCATCTACAACGCTTGAACTGAGGGATGTGAAGCTAGATTTTCCAGGAGAAATGTGAAAGGAAAACAGAATAGCTTCTTTATATTAAAGAATATTCCAATTTTAATAATTTCCCCCCCAGGCCTTGCTAGAGACACCTACAGTTACTCATTCACACAATAAACCTCACACTGTTAAAACTTCTGAGAGACACTCCGGGAACATTGCAGGTAACCCGATTCCAGTAAAGTTAAAAATAGTCTCTGCACAAAATTAAACATTATCTAAGTTATCCACACAGTTATTAAATACATAGAAGATCACCTGTGTGTATGATCTATAAATGCCTTCAGTTACATATTAAAATTCTAATTAAAACTTTTTGTCTTATCTCAGTTGGCCGATTTGAGATCAGAAAGTAAATTTCAGAGTGAAAGCTCATATGGAATTGAGATTTCTGATGGTTGCAAAGTTGGAAGTGAATGGCAGAGTTACAAAGTATTTCTAACGGAAAGAAAATAATACCAAACTATGAACAACTTCCAAGACCCCCTTTAGACCACGGGTATTCAGTGTCATGAAGGCATTCCCTGGTGACTTATCCCACAGAATCTGACTTTCTTGAGAGTTGGAGAGAGACAGACATGAGAGGTGAAATTTCTGTGGGGTGTGAGTAAAATATTAACCATGATTACATTCCAACCTGAAACCTTAAAAATGTGATTGTGAAAACTGGGTAATTAGAAAATATATCATAAAATATAGGAGCTAAAGGTTTCAATATTTAAGATCCAGGATGGGGTAAAGGCTAGTTGGGTTTAATCCACTAAATTAAACACTACTTCTGAGAGCACTGCTCTGAAAAGGCAACGAAAATGTAATGGAAAGGATCAGGGACTACTTTACATCACCCAAACACCTGCAATATTTAATGTTTAGCCATTGGATAATTAACGGAGGGAAAGATGCACACTGATCCCTAACAAGCCCCTCACTGCAGTACAATAATGTATATACTTCACAGAGTCCACCTGACCAACTTACTGACATACAGTTTAAACTAATTAAATATTTGGTTTCAGAAAAACTCAGTGAAATATTTTACTCTTCAGTTAGTAAGCCGTCAGATATTTTGAGGTAACAGTGAAGTATTTTGCCTTCCTTAGTTTACAATAGCTGCTGGAAGTCAACTCTGAGAGCCCACAGAGAACAGAATGTTACTATTTTGCATAGTAACAAAGGATAAGAATTTGCATTGTTGCACGTGTAAGTGAAACAATGTGTTCTCCATGTTTCCATAAATGTCCTCCTAAGTGGTCTCAGACTTAAGCACAATGAAAAAAAAAAGTAATATGGAGCTGATTGATGAGAGTTGATACTCAACACAAAAGCATTTCATAGAAGTTGGGAAACTCCCAGAAGGAAATTACGCAGAAAAGTTGGTAAAGATTTCCCTGTACAGCATTTAAAAAAAAAAATCACAGAATATTCCAGGATATGACCATTTCCTTCAAGAATTACAATTTGAAAGTTTTTGTTAACAGACACATGTTGTCCTGTATCCCATCCTTTGAGTGAGTTAGGATGTACCTGCCTTCTCCTACAGTGGTTTCCAGGCTTCACAGGGACTGGGAGAGTGGCCTGATCCATGATAAAAGTCAGGATAAAACATGATTTATTAATATAGCAAAGTCATTATAATCCTGAGCTAAAATGTTAGTGGACCTTTCCCTAGCTACTGCTGTTTAAGAAAGTCTTTAAAAACCAATTTAATTTCCTTCCACCCAGTCAAGTTTTCTCCACAGATAATTGGTTTTCATTATGTGCACAAAAAGCATCAGTGTAGTCAATATGTATGAGGCATTTAAATATTTTCAAATGAAAGTATGCATGTACTTATGTTTGGGCACCCAAACACATACTTCCATTTGATTCTGTATCATTGACCATTAACATTCTCCTAATATGAGACTGTAAAGGTTACACAAACAGCTGAGTTAGTCATTAGTGGTAGTAGAAGTTCAATAAAGTTAGTCATATTCTTTCATTTTAAACAAGTATATCACTATAAAGTAATGTCTTCTCCCTGCTAATTGTGCTGAATTTTTGCATGCTCACAACCAAAATACTTGTGTTTTCATTTTCAAAGCCTTAATCATTTCACTGGGGGGGGGGGGGAACAGAAAAAAACACTAATTTTGTCCTAATCATCATTTACACAACAGCCCTTTTAGGATTTATAGAACTTGTCTCAGTATATTATTATCATCAAAAGTGTGTTTGAGATGCTAGTGCAGAATCACTAATTGTTCATAAGTACCTTGAAACATTAGATTAGCAATGTTTATAATTGTCTAAATACGGCATGACGACAGGAAATCAATTACCATGCACATCAATCTTTGACATTTCAATGCATTGTAACTGTGGTAAAGTTGCCATAAACTAACTAACTAACTAACTAAATAAATAAATTAATTAATTTAAAAAAGCCATAGTGTCTATTGCCTGAAAACCTAACTAATGAAGCAGTATTCAGTTGTAAACACCGGAAAAATAAGCATAGTAGCATATGCAATGCTGAAACTGGTCTACTTACTTGAATATTCGTCTTCCTCTCAGTCAAGACTGTTACTGAATTTGCAGACTTTTGTGTTTGAGAATTTTTCAGCGTCCTCTTGACCTCATCGTCCCTCCTCCACAGGTGACCTATTATCAAATAAAAAGCTTCCTATTTGAACAACCATACAACTATCTTTTGAGAGTCACTTAACTTCTGAAAACTGTCGAGACACCCTGAAACTTCCTCCATGACACAGGTGTCTGTTGCTGTCCGCCCGTCAGATCAGATTCATCAGTTGTCTCCGTAGCTGCGGTTTCCTGCATTTTCTTCCTCCTGGGGGTCCAGGGTGCTGAAGTGAGAATGGCTTCCCCCTCATATTTATTGGCTTTTTGATTGGGAGGAGAGGGTTAGCTATTTTGTTTTTTCAATTCAAAATCACAGACAGACATAGTTTCTTAAGTTGAATTTGGGTTTGAGATTTGCTCCATTTCTGAACGAAAAACAAATCAAAATCAAACGCAGAGCAGAACAATTCGGTGTGCCTGATTCCATCAAATCACTGTGATTTAAAAGAAAAAGACAATCAAATGAGAAAAGAAAGGAAACATTCTAAGCAAATTAGTTTCTTCGCTCAGTCCCACACTATCCCCTTAAACCCCTGACCTCTCTGCAGACCACGTCTTCCTCCTGTTGAATAGTAACTATTTCTGAATAGACGGCACTTAATGAAGCTAAGGTCAGGCTACTTTGAGTTGGCATTTGCAGTGATAACAAATCAGAAATGATAGCATCATACAGATTTATGAATTTTTTACCCCTGCAGTCACAAACATCAGACGTTTACTTTATAAAGAGAGCTTTTAGATCCTTCCTGCAGTTTCCATAGTGATTTCATTTTTTTCCTTTTATCACAGATTGGCTGAAGAGCTGCTACCCTTTGTGCGTTAAAAGGCTTGTGCTACCAACTGTCGATATAAAAGGTAGCTGAGGCAGAGACGCAATATATACTGCCAAAAATAATTGAAACAGAGACATGTTGGTGAAAGGTTCCAGAAGCATTTTTTTTTCCTTCTGTATCAATGTGAAAGTGCAGAAGAAAATAATTTTGACTGAATTCTCGTAATTACTTTGAGTTAAATGTAGTAGTATTTTACGCTGTGTACCGTACTTATATTAAAACACTCATCATGCAAAACATAATCCTTTCATAAAAGGGTTTAATATAGCTTACACTGTTCCAAGTGTCTGGGCTTGTTCAACATAAAAGTTCATTATGAAAACATTCTTACTTCAGTTACTTTAGTTTCAGCTGCAATGTTTATTTCAGTGTTTATTCTCTTCTTATCTCTCAGCTGATTCTATTTTTTTTTCTGTTAGAAAAAAAAAAAAGGGCACCGCATTTTTAAATTAATCCAGACTGTCCACACAAAACAGTAAAAACTTGTGGAAGAAACACACGCATGTCTGCCTAGCACTTCATGAAGTGAGGGTTCAGTCCTTAATTTAGTTCTGTGTTGTTTTAGGTACTTCTCCCTATGAACACCGAGCATTTAAATGAATGTTAACTGTTATACTGATTTTTCTTCCAACTCTCATGTTATTTAATAATCTTGGCACCTGAATAATCCTAGTCATAGGTTGCTATAATCCTAAGAGAAATGTCTGTACTCTAACAACTTATTAAGTATATTGAATTCTTGTCACGATGCTGTAGATGTTTTACAAGTAAACTTTTAGCTCTGAATGTGTTTTTTAAGATTGTGACAAAAATAACACCGTTGCCAATTACCGCTAAAGTTCATGTTCTATTTATATATAATAAGCTATTAAAATGGTAATAAGCATAAAAATAATTGTCATTTTAGAAAAAGGACACTTCTATGAAAGTACTTAAGATATAATATATTCTTATATATTTCATAATGAAGTCTTTGAGTTTCTAGAAGATATATAGATCTATGGGCCTTACCCTACGGTTATTACAACACATATTTTATCCCAGCCTCATGCTATTTTTTTTTAATTTCCAAAGAACATATAGCCTAAATAGGCTAGCTATTTCTGAATTTTTATTCAGTGTGAACAAAATTATGTGCCATAATAAGATTTCTTCTTCTCCTTTTCATCTCACTTTCATCAGAGAAAATAAGCTGTAAAGTGGATTTTGAAAGAGAAAAATATAAATTGATGTATATGGTAAAAATTCCAAGAGATGGTGGGGTGGGTAGACATGGTAAATGGACGGCTATTTTAGTTAAGCTCTTTGAGGGTCAAGGAATGGAGACTCTCTTGACTTAACGTATCTTGGCCAAGGTCACGGTTAAGCATGAGAAGACACAAAGTAATAATTAATATGTAACTCTCAAACCAATCTTCGGATTCATTCTTCCGAACTTCACAGAGACTAAAACAGGAGTCAAGGCAGCACTAGAGATCTTGTCAGCTAGAATTTACAGATTCAGTTACGGAACAAAACCTTTTCCTTTTCTTTTCTTTTTTTTTTTTTTTTTGGTGCTTTTATTTCTTTTCTTTTTCTTTTTCTTTCTTTCTTTCCTTCTTTCTTTCCTTCTTGAAGTATAGCTGACACAAGGTTACATGAGTTTCAGGTGTACAACATGGTGATCCAACAACTCTATACATTCTGTTGTGCTCACTACAAGTGTAGGTACCATCTGTCACCATACGACACTACAATATCATTGACTGTATTCCCTTTGCTGTGCCTCTAATCTCCATGACTTACTCATTTCATAACTGGAAGCCTGTACCTCCTACTCCCCTTTACCCATTTCACCCACCCCCACTCCCTTCTCTCTGGCAACCATTGGTTGGTTCTCTGTACCTATGGGTCTGTTTCTGCTTTTTGTTTGTCTGTTAAACAAATGCTTTTAAAACACCTCACATACCAGACGCTTTGGTAGATGTATCTTCACTTGTGGACAAGAGACATTATCCTTGCCTTCGTGGAGCTTCTAGTCTGGGGAGGAGGTAGGTAGAGAAAAAAAGGAGAGAGCAAATATATGTAATTGTGTTAAAGAAAATTATAGTGCCTCTGAGAAGGATCTTTGTAATCTGAAACCTAAAGAACGAAGCTACCGCACACAGGCTGTGTGGAAGGAGTTCCAGATACAGAGAGATCATGCCATGATCACTGCATGTTTGAAGAAGTCAAAGAAGCCCGCTATGAATGCAGCAGGGTGAGCAAGGGTGATGGTGGCTTATGAGTTGTTTAGACAGGGAACAGACTGTGGCTGGAAGTCAATTTAGATCTAAACATAAAGGAGTATCATTGAAGGGTTTTAAGCAAACAAGCGATAGTATCAAATTCTATTTTTTAAGATCATTCTGGATGCCTTGTGTAAAATAGACTAGAGCAAGATAAATGTAGAAACAAGGAAACAAATTAGGAGATTACTACAGAGACCCAGAAAAGAGATGCTGATGGCCTGGACTAGGGAGAAACGTCAGCATGAGAAGATGAAGACAGATTTGAGTAGATAGCGGAGGGACAACTGTCGGCATGTGATGATGGATAGGCTGTGGCTGGTGAGTCAGAGGAGCAGCCAACAATTCCTAGTCGTTGCAAATGGGGAATACAAAGGAAGGGAAATCTTTGATGGGGTGGGAAGAACAAAAGTTCAGTTCTGGACATGTTAGATTTTAGACACCTACACGTACGTTGAAGACATGGTCTTGGTTGGGAACATAAATTTGTGAGTCAGATTATAGATAGTATTTAAAGACGATTTTATTCTCTTCCAGGAAAAAAGAATCACTTGGGAAAAGTCTGCACAGAAAGAACCCAAGTCCTGAGCTAGAGATCTGAGACATGTCAGTATATAAAAGTATGGCAAAAGGAGGAATTGGAAAATAACCAAAGAGGTAGGGAAAAAAACCCAAAGAGACTGTGGTGCCTCAGAAGCTAAGAAAAGAGGCTATTTCAGAAAGGAGGATTGGTCAACTGTGCAAACTATTGCTAAGAGGTCAAGTAAGGCAAGAATATAAAAAGTATTTTGGATCAAGTGTTCATTGGTGACATTACGGATTGTTGGAGGCAGAAGCTACACTGGAATGAATTAAGGGATGACTAGGAGGTAAGGAAGTGGAGATCTCATATTTAGGCAAATCTCTAAGAAGCTGGGTCATAAAAGAAAGTATACGGTACAGTAGTGGTTGGGGAGGAGATGAAGTCAAGGGAGCTTTCCTTCTTTTTTTCAATACGTAAGATTCTGGAGCATGTTAACAGTGATGAGATTAATCCATTCAATAAAGAAGTGTTTATTGATTGAGGAGAAAGAGAATGAGGGAAGAACTCAAATCTTTGACAAAGCCAAGAAGGGATGAGATTTAGAGCATCAGTTGAAGGATTGCCCTTTTTTAGGAAAAGAGAAATTTCCACCATTATAACAGGAGAGAAGAAAGAGAAGATGGGTGAAGCAGTAGATAGGTGTGTAGATTTGGTGGTAAGGAGGGCAAGGCAAGTTCTTGACCGACCAAGAACTTCTATGTTCTAACTGAAGTGTGAGTCCAGGTGATCAGTTAAGAGCAAAGAGAGAAGAGATGATGTTGAAATTTAAAAATAAAGTAAAAATATGTCCTCTTATGTTAAAAAATTATTCATAACAATTGTTAAAGACAGTAGGGAAGACTTTCTTTGAGAGGGACCACCACAATGAGGTTTCGCATGGGGGAGAAAGATCAGCTTGCCTCAGAACACAACAAGGACACGTGGGAATTTACAGCCAATGAACAGAGGGGTGGTCAGTGGATGGAAAATTACTAACAGGAAACATCAAGGGTAAAGAGGATTCTGGCTAAACCAACTTGACAGGATTTTTGTTGAAGGCAGGTCAACATATCAAGAGTGGGGCGGGTGGGGGGGGGGAGATGAGGAATTTGATCAGATATTGAGGATGATCAGATACCAAGGGTGATAGATTTTCACTGAATGACTCAGTAGGATTCTTGCTAAAATTAGACTAAATGAATCAAGGACAGAGCCCAAGGGGGGCCTACTCACAAAAGGGCCTGGAGGAGCTTGGTCATGGAGACAGTCTATCAGTGATGGGTTAAAAAGATGAGTTTACTAGATAAATATAGAAGGGTTGTCAGGCAAGTTTGAGATTTATGATCTTGAATTTCAAATGAAGCAAAATTCTGAATGCATATTTGATTGTTTTTTTTTTCCCCAGTGAGCTTGATACACTTGATTTGAAAAGGTACCAGCCTAGGTCTTTGCCAAGAAAAAAAAGGCCAAAGAGAATTAGATACAATGAACTGGGAGCATTTGCTAGGCCATGGTTATGTTAATGGACTATGGAATCCTATTTTGGGAAGGAGGGAGAAGGAGACTTCTCTCTCTTCTCAGGAATGAGAATGGTTAGGGTACATGAATTTAGGACCTGATAAGGTTGAAACTGAATGAAGAACTGAGATGAATGGATGAGAATGGAAGTGTGAAATGAGATAGTTGGGGCGCCTGGGTGGCTCAGTCGGTTAAGCATCCTACTTCGGCTCAGATCATGATCTCGCGGTCCGTGAGTTCGAGCCCCGCATCAGGCTCTGTGCTGACAGCTCAGAGCCTGGAGCCTGTTTCAGATTCTGTGTCTCCCTCTCCCTCTGACCCTCCCCCGTTCATGCTGTCTCTCCCTGTCTCAAAAATAAATAAACGTTTAAAAAAAATAAAAAAAGAAAAAAAGAAAACGAGATAGTTGAAGCTGAGATATCAGAGGTAGTGTAGTCTCCATCAAGGCCAAGGGTAATGGCCATAAGAGACATAACTGAGACTGAGCGTAGAAATAGATCACTGGCAACAAGGAAGTTTAAGGGCCTGAGAGGTATGCGTATGGGGTCAAGGACTGGGTTGCTTTTCTGGAACATGGTAAACACTTCCTGAATAAAGGACTCTTGGTAGAGAATAATGTGTTCTAGAAAGAACGTTCTTAGAAGAGACTTTTCAACCAGATGGGAAGGGTGATAAACATCACTTAGGAGGAAAGTAAAAGGCCCAAAAATGTAGAGAAGAATCTGTGTATGCTTACTAGTGAATGGTAGAAATGAGATACCTGAGTTCTCAAGTAATAGGAAATGTGTCACAAATAATAAATGTACCTTCCAACACAGAGATATCAATGAGCAACATTTAGACAATCAATTGAAATAGAAAATTCAACAAAAAAGGCAAGTATAATTCTGAAGTATTCCTGATGATTGACATGATAGCACTCATGATTATGAAAAGGTATACTTTGCCTAAAATAAATAAGCTTAATGGAAGAAGTGGAAGTAAAATACAATATGTCAAGAAAGAGGATGCCAGTAGAGAACTGTATGAACCTGCAGGTAGAAAGGACTTGGATAAAAATGGAAGAGGAAAGGAACAGGGGGAATCATGCCACTGGGGTATCTTGTATATTTCCCTACTGGAAAAGACAATTTATAAAATAAATAACTACAGAAGAAAGACATGATGATGATAAGTAACTCCAATGATGAGTAATCCCAACATCCAATGATGATGATGAGTACCTCCTCGTTTATTTTATCTAATTATCTCTGGTGGTTTTTTTCTTGGCAAAGACCCATGCTGGTACCTTCTCAGATCAAATGGATCAGGTTTATCGGGGGGAAAAAATCAAATATACATTCAGAATTTTGCTTCATTTTAACTCCAATAAGTAACTTGTTTAGAAAAGTCTCCTTCTATTCCAAGCAGAACAATCTGATAGCTCCTAGTCAACCTTCAGGACAATTTCACTTCTCACATGATGCAGTAAGCAATGATCAGGGCAGATTCCCTAAGCTTCACTCCGATTTAAGGAAGCATTAAATTCTTAATGCATTAAAAGTATTAAATTCTTTCAAAACAAAGTGTATTGAGATGCTATTAAACATTTTACTGGAAACCAAAAGTGAAACCTAAGTACCAAAGATAATGTTTTGAGGGTTAAAATGATGGGATCCTAGCAAGACCATTCCCACTTCTTTTGGTTTGTAATAGCCACAGAAGAGAAATGTGCACTCTATGTATGCGGATTTCAGAAAGCTCGAGGAAATACAGAGGCTGGGGTGGGTGCTCGTGGTGTCTGTGCTCCAGGAGGACCACAAAAGGGAAGATGTCTCCAGGACGATGAGAAATTCTTAGGACCGCAGTTTTGAAGAAGGAAGAAGAGAAGGAGAGGAAGTGGAGAGGAGGAAGAAGAAGAAAAAGAGGAAGAGGAACAGGAGGAGAAGGAAGAAAAAGGAGAAGGGGCGAGGGAAAACAAAGAAAAGTTGAAGAAAGTAGCACTGCTTGACAGTATATGCTTTCAAAGTGCATGATTGAGGGGCGCCTGGGTGGCTCAGTCGGTTAAGCGTCCGACTTCGGCTCAGGTCATGATCTCGCGGTTTGTGAGTTCAAGCCCCGCGTCGGGCTCTGTGCTGACAGCTCAGAGCCTGGAGCCTGTTTCAGATTCTGTGTCTTCCTCTCTTTCTCTGACCCTCCCCCATTCATGCTCTGTCTCTCTCTGTCTCAAAAATAAATAAACGTTAAAAAAAAAATCAAAGTGCATGATTGAATAAAGGCATATATAAATGACAGGAGGACAAAGAGCTATAAGATACAGTCAGGAGGAAAAAGGCCTGATTGAGTTAAGGTGTGTGAAAAGTGTAAAAAACCAAACAGGCTTCTTAACCTGGTTAACCTGTTTTTTTGAGGAACAACAAGAAAGGGATCAATTCACTACTTGAGGCAAAATGGAGTCATTCGTTCATGCAGTTATCCAACAAGCTCTTCTGGAGTCCCCACTGTGCACTAGGTACAAAGATAAAGTTGGAAAGCACACACCTCGCCCTCAAATAAAAACAACAAAATTTTAAAATAATAGTTACTAATAAATGAGTGCTTACCATGAGACAGGGCACTGTTGTAAGCAACTTCCATGCATTATAGAATGAATCCTATTAGCAATTCCGTGAGTAGGTACTGATATTATTTCCACTTTACACATAAGGATTCTGATGTGTAGAGAGGGTAACTAAATGTTCAATATCACACAATTTATATAGAAAGGGTAAGGTTTAAATTCAAGGTATCAGCCTGAGAATTCATAAATCTATCAGAAAATCTTCAGGCCAGGTATGTTTTGGAATTCAGGGTTTTTTTGTACTTCAGGAATATCAGACAATGTACACACATTTATTTTTTAATTATTTTTAAATGTTTATTTTTGAGAGAGAGAGAGAGAGAGAGAGAGAGCAGGGGAGGGGCAGAGAGATAGAGACACACACAGTATCTGAAGCAGGCTTAAGGCTGTCAGCACAGAGCCTGACGTGGGGCTCAAACTCACGAACCATGAGATCATGGCCTGACCCAAAGTTGGACACTGAAGCAACTGAGACACCCAGGTGCCCCCACTTTTATTTCATTATATCCATGTATAGTCTGAGATAGTGCTTATGATAAATTTATTAACAGTTTTGTAGCAAAACATATTAGCATAATACTAAATGGGATAACAAAGATTGCAAACTCCATATATCAGTGCAGGTTAAGATTTATGGTCAAATGAGTTTTAGTATCAGTTTATTGAAAGAAAGGAAAGAAGGAAGGGAGGAAGGAAGGGAGGGAGGGAGAGAGGGAGAGAGGGAGAGAGGGAGGAAGGAAGGAAGGAAGGAAGGAAGGAAGGAAGGAAGGAGGAAAGAAAGAAGCTTGGTTTTTGTTTTTTTCTAATTTTGGAATCATGGATAAAGGGTTGTGGACCTATATACTATATAAATGGCAGAGGGATGAAATTCAAAGTATTTTACAGCTGTATAGATGGGGCACTGGCCAATCAGAATGAGAGACTGGAAACTGGCTTTGGGGTGGGATCCTTAAAAGCCTCCTATGTCAAGAATTAACCTTTTAGTTGCTGTATTTAGAAAAGTCCAAATGGGGCGCCTGGGTGGCGCAGTCGGTTAAGCGTCCGACTTCAGCCAGGTCACGATCTCGCGGTCCGTGAGTTCGAGCCCCGCGTCAGGCTCTGGGCTGATGGCTCAGAGCCTGGAGCCTGTTTCCGATTCTGTGTCTCCCTCTCTCTCTGCCCCTCCCCCGTTCATGCTCTGTCTCTCTCTGTCCCAAAAATAAAAAATAAAAAAAAATAAAAAAAAAAAAAAGAAAAGTCCAAAGAATACTAGAGGTGGGGATTGGGGCTGGCACAAAGACAGTGAATGAGAACACTCCGTGAAAAGGTGACCTTGAAGCGACAGCTTTTTAAAACAAACAAGAGGAAAGATTTCAATTTATTATCAGCCAGTACCTTGGAGACCATAACATTATATCATCTCAGCGTTGGCTGTTACAAATATATATGCAGAGTAATATAGCAAAGAGAAAGAATATCTAATACATGGGAATTGTTATAGGGGACAGAAAGAGGGTCAGAGAAGTTTTTCTTACTACACGTATACTTTAACAATAATAAAAAATGATGGCAAACACCGATTGAGATTTTATATATGCCAGGTACTATTTTAAACACTTTATATGCATTAATTCATTGAATCCTTACAATAACTCTATAAGGGGGACTACTATTATCCCCCATTCATAGATGAGGAAACTGAGGCACAGAGCAGTTAACAAACTTTTTGCAGGCTAAATGGTCACTAGGTATCAGGGCCAGGTTTAGAACCTAGGCAGTCTGACTCCTGAGTCTATGTGGAAAACCACCATAGTATGCACCCTATTGTACGTACAGATTTACATATCACTTCCTCATGCTGCACCAAGGGTTTGAACTTGGGACCAGGTCTCATTCATTTCCATATTCCTTGCACAGTGCGTAGGTTAGAGAAGGTGTACAATAAATAGCTGTTGTTATGACTGCTATTATATGATATAATGCTGGAAAGATTCTGACCAGTTAGAAGAAGTGGAGAAGAGGATTCTAGACAGAGCGCAATGTGGACAAAGGTAGCCTTTGGCAACAACCCCGTTTGTGCTTTCTTTTTCACTACTAAGGAAAACAATCTTCAAGTTGAAAGAGGTATAACTCACAAGGATTTCACACTCAAAACACTTCATGGACCAGTGTATATGAAAATGCTAGGTTACCACAACAGAAAAAATCCTTGGTAAGGATTAGGTGGATTGGACAATGGATGCCCCACCCAAAGGCATTCTAATTCAGATTTTCCAAGCACTAGTTTTGCAGTTTCTGATTTAGAGGGATTGAGAGGTGAGATTATGAAAAATGAACATTTAGGGACTTTGAAAAAAAATTCAAGTCAAGAAAGTGATGAACTGATAGGACCATTTTAGGTCCTCTTAGTGTAAATAGACAAATGGGAAATAATCCAGGATATGGAATGTGGGTAAATGTATTCATACCCAAGAAAAAGGAGAAAAGTTAGATTCCTGAGCCAACAAATCAATGAATCTGACATCAATTTCTGAAGAAAATTCTAATAGAGATGATTGAATAGGTAGGTTATGAGCAATTCACAAAGGAAATGGAAATAATTGGAAATCCCCCTAGATTCTTTAAAAAAAAATGAGTTGTCCTGAATGGAATTTTTTTTTTTCTTTGATAAGGGCTTTCCAGGCTACCAGGTCATTGTCTTAAGACCCCTTGTGAACAAGATGGAGAAAACAGAGATATTTTAGCTACAAAACTGTAGTCTGTCCTCTGCCCTGGGCAAGTTCTATAATGAGTATTATGTTGAAGTCAAGGAGTCTAGGCAATGAAGGAATGCTGAGCACTGGGAGCTCATTTAGAGGACACAACCAGGTCAGTACGATAACTTGAAACCACATTAGTATGTAGAGTAATAAGGACATTTGGCCTAGAAAAGACAAGAGTGGGAAGGGGGGAGCAAAATGCTGTCTTTAAAAGCTTTAAGGCATGTTATATGGAAGAAGAATGAGGTATAAACAAACATATTATAGACTACCTTATGGGACAATGACATCCCAGATGCTGGACCCTCGTAGCTGTTGGAAAGATATCTTTCCAGTAAGCGAGGCAGACTCACAATTGTATTCCTTTAGTGAGAGTCTACCCAAGTCTATGACTTTACTAATAAGGAAACTGAGGACTGAAAGAGGTAAGTATTGTCCAATGCCACATAGTACTAGGAGAAAACCTAAGATTCCAAGTTTCTAGTTCTATGGCTTTTCAAAAACATTATGACACCTGGAAGCTAATTTAGCTCCTTCTTCATGGTTCTGGGAACTAGAGAAAGACAGTGGTAATTATCCTATTACATTCTACTATGGTACTTAAAGGCTACAGGGTTCTAAGCAGAAAAAGCCAGAATCTGTACATTTGAACCAATATTTCAGCCTGAAGTGGTATATTCATCGAATGTCATGTAGAAATTGCCTCCTTCCAAAGAATTTAATCTGCTTCATGAGGCAGACTGAATTTGACTTGCTGGTTTATACTAAAAATCTGTTATTTTCTGGTTGATAGTCAAATCTATTAAACTGACAGAACTTTAAACCTAGTATGCAAATACTCTCCAACAATACGTTAACAAAAGTTTGGTGTGCCGGTAAGTAGCAATTTTCAATCACAAAGGCGTGCACATTTTCCTGTCATTTACAACAGCAACCACCATAGGGGTCACTTTATAAACCACTTAAATACTCAGTACAAAAAAAAAAAAAATCTCCGTACGTGTTCCATGTCAGGTAACGCTGACATGAAATATTTCCAAGGGTGCCTTTCCTATGAAATCTCAAATAGCCTGACTCTGTAGGATGAAAAGCAAAATTTCACCTAAGCTGACTTGAGCAGCTCCACTAGTTTCAGAAAAGGAAGGAAATGAAGACTTGGCAGACAACTTTCATAGGACAGGCACTGGCATATCATCTACTCCTCGTAGCAATCTGTAAAACATTTTATTTCTTAAATACACATTTATCTGCATGCTGGGTTACCAAAGAATATTTTGGGTAGTCTATGAAACAGGTATTAATGTTTTAATTTTGCATATAAAGACACCAAGGTTCTAAGTGTAAGCAGTTTTCCCAACATTTCAGCTAATAAGTGGAAGAGCCAGGAATGGAACATAGACCTGTTTATGCCAAAGCTCTGCGTGCTTTTTCTGCTGTACAGGTACCAAAGGGGTCAAAGTGGAACCTTCTATACGATATAAAAATTCAAATTTAAGGAAAATAGATTTAAAAGTTAAAATACTTTTATGCTATTATGATGGTGTCTATATAAATTTCATGTATTTTCAAGGTGTGATTTTTTAAAAATCATTCTATCACTAAGTCAAATCAATAAGAAACAAGTTTTTCTTTTAAACTTTCTAACATTTATTTAATTTTGAGAGACAGAGCATGAGTAGTGGAGGGACAGAGAGAGAGGCAGACACAGAATCTGAAGCAGGTTCCAGGCTCTGCGCTGTCAGCACACAGCCCAATGCGGGGCTTGAACCCAGGAACCGTGAGATCAAGACCTGAGCGGAAGTCAGATGCTTAACCTACCGAGTCACCCGGGTCCCAACAAGAAAGAGTTTGATATGCAAGGTTCAACAGGGGGTCTAAACCTTTCTTTCTCTATGACCAACTGTGGCTGGGAATAGACTTTAGGAAGGAGGTCTGAAGACCAGAGTTCTTACTGCTGTTCCAATACATATGCTCTCTGGGTAGCAGTTTCTTCACCTGCAAAATGAGAGGCTTTGAACAAATCATTTCTACAGCCCCTTCTGGCTCTAACCTTCTATAATTTTTAATTTCTGCACTTTCTTCTTTCAAAATTCAGAGTAGCTCTATGTGGGGCCATATCAAGCAGGCACTGCAAAGTGGAATAAATATGAGAAATTAAAAATCAAAACCCGAAGCAAACTTCTCATTAGGTTCCAGAAGACAAAGGCCTGATTACAATACATTTAAAAAAAACGTATTTCCCCCTTGCTACCTCAGGCTTTCTGATTTAGTATAGGATCAAGGGTAGAAATAAGAAATATGTGGGAAATTTTGATCTACTTGTAATTCTAATCCAATTATAAGCAGAAAATGCCAAATACATCTTCTAAAACCCATCGTTATATTCCCTGCTCATTTTTATAACTTTTAGAGTTGATATAGTTTTGATGCAAATTCTAGACTCCTGGGTACCTTTCATATTCAACCAACGTAAGAAGTAAATATGCAGAACTTTACAAGATCAAAAATTCTTCCTGAAGGACACTTAATTAGATTCACTTCTTTCCTTTTTTTCCTTTGCTTTACTTCCTATTTTCTAAAAGCAAAATCGGCTTTTCCTGTGGTAAGATAACACAGGTGCCTGAAAAATTTAGTGCCCAATAGATACTAAGTATCATTATTAATTCTTTCAATGGATATTTATAAAGTGCCTACTATGTAATAGGTTCTATGATAAGCACTGGGACTAGAATACTATACAAAAGGAGCCATGCTCATGGACCAGACATGAAAACTACCATTGGGCTAGTAGAGGAGACAAGAAAACTGCAAAGGAAAGGCATAGATTCTGTGAGAAAATGTAACAGGGCACCTAGTAAAGGACGCCAGGGAAAGGTTCCCTGAAGAGGAGACGCTTGAATTGAGATCTGACAGATGAGCATTAGTTAAACAAGCAAAAAAAAGGGGGCAAATTTCTGCAGGCAGGGAACGCAGGTGCAAAGGCCCTGAGGTTAGAAAGCACATGCCAAGTTTAAGGGAAGTAAAAAAGATCTTCTGTTCCAAAAAACGTAGTGCAGAGGAATGATGTAAGATAGAACTGGAGAACCAGTAAATGTGGTTGGCTATGTTAAGAAGTTTTGATTTTTTTTATCCTAAGAGGAATGGGAAATGATTTAAGGGTTTTCAGTAATAGAGAGGGCGGAAGAGGAAATGTGATAGATTGTCTTTTCTGAATTTATTATTATAATTTTGATAGTATTTCTGAAAATTCCATTGAAGATTTTTTCCTCTTATTTCCAAATCACATAGTTTAGGGTGAGTTTTCTATTAGAACCTCTCCAATTAGACATGACACTCCAAATAAAACTAATCATATGGTGGGCTTGGATTTAATTCTACACTGATGGTACTGATTGAACCATATGTTCATTTTATACAGCCATAAACACTTTTTGACTAATAGACTCAGAAACTGTTGGGTTATCAAACACTGACAGCTTAAGGTATTATTATTTCTAGTTGTGTTATGAATTTTACTAAGAAAAACACAAAAAATTAAAATTTTAACTTAAAATTAGATTAAAATTAAAATTTTTAAATTTTTAAATAAAATTTTAATTTAAAATTAGATGTTTAGGGGTGCCTGGGTGGCTCAGTCAGTTGGTGTCCAATTTCAGCTCAGGTCATGATCTCACATTCGTGGGTTCGAACCCTGTGTTGGGCTCTGTGCTGACAGCTCAGAGCCTGGAGCCTGCTTTGGATGCTGTGTCTCCCTCTCTCTCTGCCCCTCCTTCACTCATACGTGCTCTCTCTCTCTCTCTCTGTCTCTCTCTCAGTAGTAAATTAACATTAAAAACTTAAAAAAAAAATTAGATGTTTAATCATTTAGACCTTAGGGACCATTAGTTCCTATTTTTTTTTAAATAAAGGCTGAAATATAAATTTTATAAGGTAAAAGCTGGCTTTATTTATTTAATCATTTTTGAAAAGAATCACTAGTAAGTAATGTATTGATCATTAAAATTGGTTGAAAGAAAAGAGATCAGAATAACTGATCATTTACCATATATATTATATACTAATATATTAATTAATATAACATGTAATATATAACATTAATTATCATAAATTTTTATTACTAATAAATACAAAATTAATAATAATGCATAGTACATTATAGTACATTACAATATTTCATGATAAATTATTCATTTTATTAAATGAAAACATTGTTGTCAATGTAGTTTATGTGAGATGTGGCTATTTCTGATCAAAACAAAAAGGCATGGTGGAAGTACTTAACCAAGTGTTTGGGTTAAGACTATTGAGACACATATTTCTAGTAAGGTGGTATAAAGTTAGTATTTTCACTTCATCCTGTTGGAAATTCCCCTCCCTCAAAGAGTTTGGGTGAAAGTAAATAAGACATTTAAGCTCTATTTCTTATGAGATTAGGAGACAGCTGACCTTAAATCAGAAAATGGATCTATAAATCTACACGGCCAACAGCAGTGTAGATCATACGGAGTTACCTACAGGGGGACAAAGCTGCAGGAATCAGAAGGAACTATTATTCTTTCTCAAACAAAGGTTAAAACCTGACTACTTGCTCTGCTACCACCAAAGTGATGTATACCAGCTAGAGACGGGACTTGCCCTAGATCTGATTGGCTTCTGAAAAGCGAAGGAAGAAAAACATAGAAAAGCCAACTTTTTCAAGAAGCGGGTTATGAAAGAAGGGAGAGACGAAAGTTTACATCATGAACCACCCCAGAGTTGGCTTTCGCTATTAGCTGGTGAGACTTGAAGGCTAAACAAGGTGCTACACCACCACCTGGGTCAAAAAGAAAATTCCTACTCAACACAAGCATGGTTTTGGGTCTTCCCTGCCCACACAGAGAAGCCTCCAACAAACCATGGATTCAAAAAAATTTTTTTTTCTGCTTTAAGATGAGCAATCAAAAAAAAAAAAAAAACCAGGTAATATTTCAATCAAGAAAATAAGATAAGGAATCACAACGCAATGCTAGGTGAAGAACACTCACCAGAAACAATCTTGAAAATAGTTCAGTGGAGCAGATGAAAACTTTGACTAATATTCAACTCTGAGTTAAGTACTATTACTACTACTGCAATTGCTTCTATGAAGCAAGAATGCAACCCAGAGTACATGACCCCAGGGAAGATAAAGTCAGGAAACAGGAGACAGAACAGGAACTCCCAGAGATCTGGGAAAACAAAACAAAACAAAACAAAAAACAAAAACAAACAAACAAACAAAAAAGAAATGAAGGTGAAATTGGTAGGAGCGTTAGAGACTACAGACACCGCTGAAACACAGTAAGAGCAACAAACAGCATAAATAAGAAAAGTCAGAAAATTAAATGGAAGAATGTGAAGGAAGAAAGGAAGGGTGTGAAGGAGGAGAGGGGAGAGAGGGAAGGGAAAAAGGAAAGGAGGAAAGAGAGAAAAGAAGGAACTCAAGAGGAGTTATGAACAGGCAAAAAATCCAACATACACATAAGTGGAGTCTCAGAAAAAGAAAACCAAAATAATGAAATAGAATAAATGTTAAAATATATAAAGACAAATTTCCAAAAATAACAAAAGAACTTAATCTTCCTATTGGGAAGGTACATTATTACCAGAAAAAAAATAACTCCATATGCTTAATACTAACAAGTTATTAGAATACAAACATGAACACTGTGGTTCTCCAGTCAAAATAGTAAAGTAACTTATAATAAAATTTAAAAATCTGGTTGCCTTAAACTTCTCCAAAGCAACACACAACCTTCAAAATCTTAAGAATAGACAATGTCACCCTATAATCTAAAGCTAGACAAAATGCCAGTCAAGTATAAAGAAAACCAAAAGTTTAAAATGTTATTCAGAGAATATTTCACACAAGAACGTTGTGAAGAATCTACTAGAAAATAAACTTAAGCAGACTCATACATAAATAGAAAAATCTTTGACAAAAGACCACTAGCGAAAACTGAATCTATTTAAGTGCAGGATTCAGATGAAAACAAATATGAGGACTGTGTTTATAAAAGAGATCATCAGGGCACCTGGGTGGCCCAGTTGGTTGAGCATCTGACTCTTGATCTCGGCTCAGGTCATGATTTCAGGATTTGTAAGATTGAGTCCTGAGTTGGGCTCTGGGCTGACAGTGCTGAGCCTGCTTGGGATTCTCTCTCTCTCTGCCCCTCCCCCACTCATTCTCTCCCCCTCTCTCTGTCTCTCTCTCAAAATAAATAAATAAACTTAAAAAAAAAATCTTACCTGATCTCCATGGAACATAACAGAGCCAGAAAACAATATCACCCACAACCCTGGAAAACTAGAAGCTCTCTGTCAACCACCTGTTGAGTCAAAGAACATGTTTATAAATAAAAATTGCAGAATACTTAAAAACTGACAAAAAAAATACCTCTACATATAAGAACCTGTATGATTAAGCCAAAACAGCAGTCATTAGTGAAATCAGACTTAAATATTTATATTATATAAATATATATTTATATATATTTATATTAATTATGAATTAATTAATTTATTTCTATTAATAAAAATTATTATTAATAAATAATTTGTTATTAATTTATAAAGTAATTAGAATTAATTTAAAATATTTACAATATTTAATTACAAATTTAATTAAAAATTAAATAAAAATTAAAAATATTTAAAATAATTTAAAAATATATATAATTATATAATTATAATTATATATAATTGATTATAAATTTATTATAAGTTAATTAATTATAATTAAAATTAATTTATAAAAATTTATTATTGATAAGTTATTATTTACTAATTATTATTAATTATTATTAATAATATAATATATAAAATATATAAGTTATAAAATATATAATTGTATAAATATATTTATATTGATAAATAAAAATGAAATAAACTAATTGAGCATTCTTATGAAAATACAGATTAAGAAAAACATGAGGGGGCCACCTGGGTGGCTCAGTTGGTTAAGAATCCAACTTTGGCTCAGGTCATGATCTCACTGCCGGTGAGTTCAAGCCCTGCGTCCAGCTCTGGGCTGACAGCTCACAGCCTGGAGCCTGCTTTAGATTCTGTGTCTCCCTCTCTCTCTTCCTCTCCCCTGCTCTCTCTCTCTTTTTCTCTCAAAAATAAATAAACATTAAAAAATTTAAAGAAAGATAAACATGAGGAATCAGAAGATGACTATTAAAACAAAAGTTAGTAAATTAGAATACAGAGGATATGGAGATCTCACAAATAAATACAAAAGATGGTCTTTAAAATGCAACAAACACATCCACATACAATACTACAAATTACTAACTAATACAATCAAGAAAATGACATAAACACAGAGAATAAGAAATAATTACAGACAGAGAGGAAATTTAAGTAATTATATTGTATGACTCAGATCAACAACTTTGCAAATTAACTTGAAAATCTGATTGAGATGCATAACTTCCTAAGAAAGTATACCTTGGCAAAAGTAACTTCAGAAGAGAGAGAAAATCAGGGGCACTTGGGAGGCTCAGTCGGTTAAGCGTCTAACCTCAGCTCAGGTCATGGTCTCAAGGTTTGTGAATTTGAGCCCTGCATTGGGTGGTCTGCTTTCAGCGTAGAGCCTGCTTCAGATTCTCTGTCCCCCTCTCTCTCTGTCCCTCCCATGTTCACACTCTCTCTTTCTCTCTCAAAAATCAATGAACATTTAAAAAGAGAGAGAGAGAAAATCTAAACTGATCAATTAGTATAGAATATGTATAGAATATGTATTCAATATGTATAGAATACATAAAAACAATTGTTAAATACTTTCATCTCCTCACCAAGAAAAGCCCAAGGCTCACTTGGTTCATAGGAGAAGTTCTAACAAACCTTTAAAGAATAGCTAATTCTCATGCTATTTCAAACTGTTTAAGATCACAGAAGAGAGAATAAAGCATCCAATATTTTTAATGTAATATAAAAACACTGAGGCAGAACCCCAAAAAAGTTTGCACAGAAAGAAAACTACAAACCAATAAGATGAATATAAGTTAAGAAATCCCATATAAAATACTATTATAGAGAATCAGTAAGCATATTCAAAACAGTATACTATGACCAACTAGGGTTTATTTAGGAATGTAGGATTGATTCTTTCTTTGGAAATCCATTACTATAATTCACCCTGTTAGTAAGATCTAAAGATAAAAATCATAATTATAACCAAACATGCTAAAATAAGTGTATGAAACAATTCAACATCTGTTCTTGAGAGATAGTCAGTAAAACAGAAACACTTGGAAAAATGTATTAATATAGTCTCCTTGTTTCCACCTTTGGCCCTCCCTACTGGTAGTCTCTTCTTCATAAATTGACCACAGTGATTTTTTTTAAGGTTTATTTATTTTTGAGAGAGAGACAGAGACAGAGAGAGACAGAGAAAGAGAGCAAGTGGGGGTGGGGCAGAGAGAGAGGGAGATAGAGAATCCCAATCAGGCTCTGCACTGTCAGCCAAGAGCTGGACGCGGGGCTCAAACTCCCTAACTATGAGATCATGACTTGAGCTGAGGTCGGGTGATTAACCGACTGAGCCACCCAGAAGCCCCCACAGTGATGGGTTTTAAATGGAAGTAAAATCACATTCTTCCTCTGCTGAAGCCCCTCTATTGTTTCTTCAACTCACGCAGAGTAAAAGCCGGGTCATCACAATTGCCACAGGCCCTGCATGATCTGCCCACTGCCTCTCCAGCATCATTTCCTGCCACTCTCTTGCTCACTGTTCAGTCAATACTGGCCTCTGTTTCTTCTTGGACACACTAGGTACATCTCTGCTTCGGGCCCTTTGTACCTGCTACTTCCTTTGCCTCAGAAAGTCTTAGCGTACAAAACTGTATGATTCTTTCCCTGTCTTCAATTTCTTTTCCTCCCTTTTCTCTCAAATGTCAATTTTGTGAGGACTTTCCTGATCTAAACATTTGCCCTCTCGCAGTATATCCCTCTTGCTTGGTTTTTTTCCCCATAGCATTTATCATTTTCCATCAACATATATGACTGGCTTGTGTTCTTTCTTTTTTATTGTCTGATCCCATTAGAATGTTCTAGAAATATCCATTAGATATTTTTTGCCCATTCTGTTTTCCGTTTTATTCATTAAGGCCTGGTATATAATAAACACCTACTGTATGTCTGTCAAATGAATACATTGATAGTCTATAATGCAAAAGTACAAAAATGTTCTTTATATATAGTTATAGATAAATGTCTAAGGATATATTTTAAGTGAAAAATGTAAAATGAAGTAGGGTATGTAAAATATGCTACTATTTTGTGTAGAAGCAGAAGGAAGAGTGGGAGAGAAGAAGGAGGAGGCCACTGAGGAGGGGAGGGGGAGATAAAATAGGTCCCTATTTGTACAGACAAAAACTATTTCTAGTAGTTTACACAAGACACTGGTAAGACTTAATGCCTTTGGCGAGGACAACTAGGTTGGGTGAGGAACAGAGATCTGGAGGGGGACACTACTCATAATATCACCTTTTGTTTCTTTTGAGTGGAATGTATGAGCTTATTTCAAAAATACCTTTTTCAAAACTAAATACATAATTTAAATGACCAAATACTATAGAGAGAAAGACTTTAATGCCCATTAAACACACACACACACACACACACACACACACACACACACAATACAAAAATATATTAAAATGAGTGAAATAACATCTTGCCTTTTCCCAATTCTGGAGTAGAAGAAAATAACCCCAGCAGATACTTGTATATATTTCAATATTTCAAGGTAGTTGTAGTAGATTTACCAGTTTTAGGTTATTTTGTCTATTATTTATCTTGTCTTGTCTTTGTTTGATTTTGTCTTATTTCTCTGCTCCCCCTCTTATGGTATACCCTTGACTTTGACTTCGAGAAACTGCTCTTCACCATGTGCTTCAGACTGAGAGATGAGCATGTGATGCAGGCTAGGCCAATTAGTGTATTCCAACCTTCTCACCACAGTTATGGGTTCACATCTGGACTCTTAACCAACTGGGGATAATCAATGACAAGACTCAAGCCCAGAACTTTTGGTTGATCTATTTAGGAAGCCGGCCTTTTCTTATACTGGTCAGATGTTGCAAGTCTGAAATGGACAGGAGTTGCTAAATGGACCTGAGAATATACTCAACCAAAGAAAGCACAGTGAGACCTAGACCAAACCCTGCCTAAAGGTAGATAGCTCTACTCATGGACTTTTGAGCTCATATTGGCTAACACATTTCCTTTTTCCTTATGCCAGTTTGAATAAGGTTATATGTCACTCATAACTGAGGAATCTTGACCCATAGAATGGCCGTTACTCTCCTGACCCAAAAACACTAGAATACTGAAATACTAAGAAGCTAGAACTCTTGCTGAACGTCACAATGCTGAAATTGTTAAAACCAAGAATTGAACTCAGGATTAACTGGCTCCAAAGCTTTCCTTCTTCTTACAACACTTTGATGGTGAATCTCAGGAGAGGGAGAGAAAGACAAAGAGTGAGAGACAGAGACAGAGGCAGAAGGAGAGACTGAGAGAGAAGAGACAATATTGTAGGGAAACAATATCACATAGGAGAAAAAAATCATTAAACAATGGGGCAAAAATTCTCTGAACAAAGCTGATATAAGCATGAATTGGAATAGACACACAAGGTTAAAGACCTTAAAGACCCAGGGTTAGGGGCACCTGGGTGGCTTGGTCAGTTAAGCATCCATCTTCGGCTCAGGTCATGATCTTGAGGTTTGTGGGTTTGAGCCCCACATCGGGCTCTGTGCTGACAGCTCAGAGCCTAGAGCCTGCTTCGGATTCTGTATCTCCCTCTCTCTCTGCCCCTTCCCTGCTCATGTCTGTCTCTCTCTCTCAAAAATAAATAAACATTAAAAAAAAAAAAGACCTAAAGATAATTTGTTTCATGTGGCACTTAGACTGCTGAATGTATTTAAAGTACTTTCTAGGTTTTCTCTTATAGAATATGACCAAGGGCTTTTGATTATTGGGGAAAAGGGTGATTTCATTGACTATTTTCTTCATGCTTCTCACTAAGCCCCTGAAGAATAAGAACATAACAGATAAACAAATGAAATAGAGTTAATAATTTAAGTTATAGCTTGTTCTTTACAGCTGGTATTTCTTTTGACATTTTCTAAAAAGGAAAAAAAAGTGAACAAAAAACTTGCCCCAGGATTCCAAGCTGCAGGTGGCATCGAAGGAACTAAAACCAAGAGGTGAGTTCCATCCATCAGCCTCCTGCTGGCCAACAATTTCATCTGATAAGAATTTGTGGAGGAGCGCTGTAAGACACGGTCGTCCCCTTCTTCATACTGTTTTCCCTGGTGGCAATAAAATTGACTTTCTGAAACATATTCTTAGGGCTTTCTATGCTATGAAATGCTAGACAAACAAAGATTTAATACTAATAATTGTTCTCATTATTAGAAAAAAAATGTGCTTTAGAGAGATGGTTCTCGACCAGGGTAAGTTTTGCCCTCCGGGACACATTTGGCAACGTCTGGAGACATTTTTGGCTGTCGCACCTGAGGCTGCTGGTGGTGCTACTGACTGACATCTAGTAGATGGAGGCCAAAGATGTTGCTAAACATTTTACAAATGTACAGGACAGTCTCCCAGCACAGAGCATTTCCGGATCAAAATGTAAAGGGTGCTGAGGTTGCGAAACTGATTCAGAGGCAGTACAGCATTTTGTGCGTGTGTGTGTCTGTGTGTGTGTGTGTGCGTGTAGCCACAGTGATACAATGCCATCCTATGTATATGTGTATGTGTATGTGTGTGTGTGTGTGTGTGTGTGTATGCAAGTGTGTTGGGGGAGGGGGACTAGCAGAGTCAGAGTATTATCTTCCTCTTCCACCATCCGGGCACCCACTGGGCATCAGCTAGCTTATCCTCGTCAGTGAGTCTGAGGTAAGCAGTTTGCCAATGACGTCATCACCGATGGCAATTTTGGGCTGCCCTTATGGAAAGAACAGCAGATGTTTATGGAGAAAAGATGGTTTCAATAGTACATATAAAATTAGTCTCCAATCTGAGTCATTAAAATATTTCCAGGTGGGCTTTTTGGTTGCTGCAATTTGGGGCAGCCTCTTGTCACCACTTTGGAAGTATCTCATCGCTTTTGTCACATCTCCCGGATATGTTTTTGTCCTACCCCCAATTTCAGCACCTGTTCATCTGACAAGGATGGAAATGACTCTCTCTTTAAGCTTACATTGCTATATACTAATTTCCTGAGCCTTTCTGTCTCCCCGTGCATTATGTCTCCACTCATCACCACTAATAGGTAAATAATCTTCCCAACCACCTGTGGCCATACTTCAACACACCTTGAGAGGCTCTTAGAAAATGCATTTTAAATAAACTCATTAGCAAAATACATATAATCAAATAACATGCTTAAAGGAAACGGAAATCCCCCATAAAGAGTGAGTCTCCTATCAAGACTTTCACCTTCTCTCACGAAACTGAAAGGTCCTTCCCATGGATGTGGGCCATCGGGGGTGGGGGGGGCTGGGAGGGAGGGGGTGATGGTGCAGAAACTACTCCTCACTGTTGCCATCTGCACTAAAATTCCATGGGGGGAGATGGCCATGGAAAAGATAAGTTAGCAAATAGTAATTCTGTCCTTGTCAAATCTGCATGTTTTGGCATAGTTCTATATTCTAGTGATAAACATGACTCAGAGTTACTATTTTGAAAAATCAACTATCCAGAAGATGTAGTGAAAAATAAAAACTCCTTTTACCCAGTTCCTGTAGTTTCTCCCCTCTTTAGAGGAAACCACTGTTAACAGTTTATTGTGAATCCTTCCATATTGATTCTATATTCCATTAGTAAATTTTTATTAAGTACCTACTATGTGTTTGGCTGTTAGGGTTATAATAGAAGAGACATCATTCTGGCCTTTTGGTGCCTGACATTTTAGTGAAGGAAGGAAACAGAGAAAAGCAACAACTTCAGATTAACATGTAAATAAGATAATTATAAATTGTGATCAGCCCCAGGAAGGAAACAAGACACAGGACTGAAATAGGGGGCCTGCACTAGACAATGGGATCAGAAAATACTCTCAGAGAAACTAAAACCCAAAGGGTAAGAAAGGCAAGTAAAGAATGAGGGAGAAAGTTCTATCTATAACTTTATTTTATTTTCACTTAATATATAATAGATATTTGTCAGGCACCTGGGTGGCTGAGTTGGTTAAGCGTCCAACTTCAGCTCAGGTCATGATCTCACAGTTTATGACTTCGAGCCCCGCATCGGGCTCTGTGCTGACAGCTCAGAACCTGGAGCCTGCTTCGGGTTCTGTGTCTCCTTCTTTCTCTGACTCTGCCCTGCTCCTGGTCTGTCTCTCTCTGTCTCTCAAAAATAAATAATCGTAGGGGCACCTGGGTGGCTCAGTCAGTTGAGCATCCGACTTTGGCTCAGATCATGATCTCACGGTTGGTGGGTTCGAGTCCTGAGTCGGGCCCTGTGCTGACAGCTCAGAGCCTGGAGCCTGCTTCGGATTCTGTGCCTCCCTCTCTCTCTGCCCCACCCCTGCGCACACTCTCTCTCTCTCTCTCTCAAAAATAAATAAACAAAAAAATAAAAAAAACAAAAAATAAATAAATCTAAAAAATAAAAAATAATAGCTATTTGTTCGTGTTAATTAATAAAGATTTATTCTTTGATTTAATTAATAATCACTGAGAACCTGTCCATGTGCCAATCTTGTTCCCTAAGGATAAAATAATGACCAATATCTTTCTCTTCATTACCTTACAATCTAATGGTAGAGTTTTGACCCATCTGATTAATTTTAATGGCTGCACACTATTCCATAGTATAGTACGCTAATATTTAGTTATGCTCCTATGGATGGACATGTTGGTTGTTTCTGGTTTTTCACTATTACAATCGGTACTCCTGGAAACATCTTTGCTCATATATGGCTGAGTATATTTTTGTAGAATATTTTCTAAGATTGCATTTGCTATGTGACAGCACAATTATTAATGTGTCATTCATAGAATCCTCACAATCGTGCTTTAAAGTATGTGAGGTTCTTTTCCCCATTTTATAAACGTGGAAACCACAGATATGTTGAGAAACTTATCAAAGACTTCAAGATGGTAAGTGGCAGACTCTAGACATAAAACCAGGGTCCGACTCTAGGATCTGCTATAGCCCCTCCCAAGGGATAGTATCCATGATTTTGTTTTCTGGTTACAAAAAAAAAATTGACATGTTTTTATTATTTAGAATTTGAGAAATATACATAAAATTTTAAGATTTTTTTTAGGCTGTGCCACTAACTTATAATCAAAATATATTTTGTCACTGTATCAAGTCAGGAAGTTAAAAGCAATGTGATTGTGAAAGATTCTGATTAGCAGACTCTACAAGAAGATCCTATAAATATTCCTAAAGAGTTTATATATTCCAGTCCTCTGCCATCTTGACCATTTCCTGGGAAGAGACTGGTTTCACATGGAACCCCACAATTTCCTTGCAATGAATGAGTAGCCAGGGTTTCTGCCGTCACTACAACAGGTTTCCCAGCTGCTCCAGTCGGAGACTGAAGCTTGCTTAATACTCTGCAGGAAGCAAAGCAGGCCAAAAGATGGTCCATAGAATGCTGCTAGAAGTCCGTACCCCAAATCCTCAGATTCCAGGCCATCCCCTGGATTAATCTGTCTCTGTGTTAGTTTCCTCATGTAAAATGGGATAAATATTAGAACTGACTCCATAAATTGTTAGCAATAATTATGAAGAGTCTATTAATGTCTTTGAAGCACTTAAGATAATGTCATCAGGGTTAGCACTTAATAACCGTTATTGTATTATGGAGTCATCTCTAGGTCTCTCTATGATTTCTTCCTTCAAGAACTTACTATTGGGCCAGGTACTACCAGTTTTCTATACCGAACAGAATAAAAGTGATATTTTTCTTCTTGCTTTTGCTTCCCTGTGCTCGCCAAGCTGTCTTTACTGAATATGTGTTACTTTCAAAAGTTAGAAAAGCCAATAATTTATTTTTTAATAAAATAAGTTTTCACCAATTCTACTGTTTGAGAGAAAATCAAACGATTAAGCCCAGTTTTTAAAAACAGATAACTGCAAATGTTATTCATGGTGACTTAATTCTTAGTTAACCTCTCTTGACTGTTAGGTATTACCTTCGTGATTGTCATCATCGTGATCACGATCTTTACCACCAAATGCTTTTACTAGGGGTGATGCCTTAAATAAGCAGAGTGATGCCAATGTTAGTCATATCATTTTGACACTCAGTTCCCCCATCTGTCATACGGGGTTAATAACATCTGCTTTATCAATCTCAACACTTCACAAGAGGATAAAATAATACAAAGTATTATAATGCAATAATGAGATTTACATTTAGATATATATTAGGAAATCATTTAATTATAACTCTCATAGTTATACTTTTCATTAGTTTATTCTGACAAGGTAGATAAGAACCCTTAAGCCACTTGCGGAATAAGGAAATGGAGGCACAGAGGATTTGCAATGATTTCTCAGTGCACACATTGGATAGTGGCAGAGACTAAACCAAAACCGAGTGTCCTGATGCCCAATCAGTTCTCAGTGGTCTCCTAGTTCAGCATTTAGCTGCCATAATCCAAAAAAAGCCCTCTTCTAGCAACTGACAGCTTCTGTACCTCTACTGATTGCAATCCTACTCCACAGTAAGCCTTGGGACCTTGGGGAATTTTTAGAACCATTTAGAGATGAAGTAAAGTCTCAGTGACCTTTTCAGCCCAATAATGCAAAAAGACAAGCTGAAAAGGTTTAGAAAGCGTGATGAGAAATAAAGCATTGCCTATAACTGTTTACTATCTCCTCAATAATTCTAGTCTTCAACTATCTTTGAAAAGTCAAGGTTCTAAATGTTATGCGGGAAGGCTTCCAAGAGCGTCAGGCTGAAATGTAAAACAGGATATAAAACTGGAGATAGAGACATAAAATAGACAGACTGACAGACACAGATACAAGTGCCGTCTTCATACTGCCTCTTTGAAAAAGATTAGAAGAAAATACACCAAATGTTCATGGTTCGTCATTTCTAAAGTGAGATCGTGAGTGATTTTTTAAATGTTTTTATTACTCTTGGAGGCAGTTTTCAAATTTTCTACAATGAGCATAAATTGCTTGCATGCATGCTGAGAGTAGAAGATGCACAGACAGTAGCATGCGCTGTGGCTGTTTGTCCTGTAAATAGGGGGCAGTGGTGAGGGTTCGGGGAGTGGGCACAGGTCGTCCTCCAACTCAAGGCATGTGCCCTGATGGTTTAATCCACAGTTTAGCCTACAGTTTTATCCATCTCCCTGGCTACCTGTCAGATAAACCCAGCCCTAGACAATTCAACCTGTAGTGTGATTCTGGCCAGAGGTATTGGTCCAACGTAAACACGAGGGGTAGTTTTCTGGGGGCTTTGGGGAAAGAAGGTTCAACTGATACAGCCAGGAGTTTTTCTCTTCATCTGCTGGTCTGATATGGAGAAATAAAGCCTAAAACTGTCAAGGCATTCTGCCAGCACGGGAGAGGTGGGCCTCAGGAAAAGCAGACGATAAGGAAAGATGGGAAAGAAACAGGATCTCTAGGACATCGGTGAACAGCTAGACCAAGCCAGCCTGAAACCCGGTGTGTGTTTAGACCTTCCAGTTAGAGAAGCCAGCAGATCTTCTTCAGGGTTAAAGTCAGTTCACATTTTCTGTTACTTATATTATAGAGTCGTATATACGGGTACTTGCCACATGTGGACATTTATACAGAGGGACTCTTTTTTATAATTTATGAATAACAATAATTTATAAATAAATAATTTATTAACAGTAACTTCCCAGTTGACCTTTCTCATCGATATTTTTTCTTTGAAAAAAATACAGAGCGGTTGAATTAGAGAATCTATTTACACCCCAGATCTAAAACCCCCATACTTCTTTGAAAATTCAAACTGTAATCACATACAATTTTTGAATTTTAGATGTTTCAAACTTGGGTTTCAGGTGTTTCAGGAAGCTATTTGCTTTATGACAAAGTCTTCCAATTTAGAGAAAATCCTGCCAGTTGTGGCTTTATGCATATTTATGATCTTCAAAAGTGGAGAGAATAAACCATAATTCTAGTAAGAGGGATGGAAAACGTAGACAAAACTCATTAGCCTTGTCAGACATTTGATAAATAATTATAAACCAACTGCGGTAAGAGGTATGAATAAAGCCAACCTTTGATCTCTTTGAAAACAACTGTTCCCTCAACAATTTAAAATTTTAATCACACGTAATGTATCTTCAAGTATAGAACACATAAATGTTCCTTCAATTCTGCCCGAATCTGGATCATTTTCCACATGATTGTTAGTTAAAAAGCAGATTCTACTCTGCACCACATTTAAATAATGGGCTAAATAGTTAGCATATAATTTGGGGACTAATCAGCAAAATGTTTATCATACACTAAATGTAATCTTTCCCACATTAACACTGTTGTTAGGCTGTGGAAAGATTAACTACACCAAAGAAATATACTCATTAGCTTTTAATGATCGTAACAGACAGATACCATAGCTTTAAATTGCTTTTCAAAGTCTGGTTTCTATTTTTATAATCAATGTTCTAACTAAACATTCATCATTACGAAGACAAATCCTGTAAGTCATACACATATTTCTGTCTCCCTATGACAGACATTGATTTAGAAAGGAGAGACTAGATCCAACCTCCAGGAAACAGCTGGTCTCCTCAGATAAGGAAATCATTGAACTGGCTTTTAATATTGTAAGAAAAAAGGAGAGAGAAAGAGAGAAGGGGAGACTGTAGGAGCAGACAACAAAAATCTGAACTACCTAGATGAGACAACACAATTTATAATTCACAGAACATAACTTAATTATATTTCTTGAAAGTCTACTTTAAACTATAGGTTATGTCTTCTCCTAAATCAAAACTAGCTTTGCCACTGATAATAGAATGAAACGTTCAGAGAAACTCAGGTGGTATGAAAAGGGTTAAAAGAGGACGCCTGAAATCCTGAGGAAATAAAGCTACGTTACCCGACAGGCCACTCTGGAATCTGCAAATAGCAGTGGAAGCTTGAAGAAAGTTCGATGCCCAGGAAAATGTTTTATTGTCCTCTCACACTAACAGATCCCTGTGGCACAATGATTTAATAAATGCAGATACAGGATGTTATCAGAATATCTGCAAATCTCCCCAGGTAACTGATGATGGAACACTATTTGTCCAAATTTCAAAAGTTTTAGAAATGAAGGTATATTTTATTTCAGTTGCTGGGGATGTTCCCCTTTTAAGAAATGAACATAAATCAGATTTCACCTTTTCCTAGTCTACTGGAATCTTCACAGTGTCAACATTAAAAGAAAAACCGTGGGGTGCCTGGGTGGCTCAGTAGGCTAAGCGTCCAACTTCAACTCAGGTCATGATCTCATGGCTCGTAAGTTTGCGCCCCACATCTTCGGGCCCTGCAGTTGGTAGCACAGAGCCTGCCTTAGCTTCTCTCTCTCTGCCCCTCCCCCACTGGTACACACGCTCGCTCTCTTTCTTTCACAATGAATAAACTTTAGAAAAATAAATAAAAGAAAAATCATATTATCTCTTCTTTATTTGGGACTAAATGTTGCCTGAAGAAATGAAAACATACATTAATGAAAGACTATTTCATTTCAAGTCACTTCACTTGGCTCTGTTTAAGCGATAGTTTTCCTTGGTTGACTTTTTTTTTTTTTTTTTTTTTTTTTTAAGAATTAGAAAACTTGGAAGGGACTTCTCTCTCCCAAATCTGTAAAATACTCTGAAGGCTCTGAGAAGGGAGGTGTTCACTGAGCCTATGGAAAGAAGATACTTAGAAACTTCTAATCAGCCGAATAATGACTCTTACCTCTGCACAAACTCCCAGGTACTAGCAAGGAAGAAAGCAGTTGCTCACACTATACTCCATAATGTACATTCTCAGTATACCTTTTGCTTTCTTTCTTTCTTTTTTTCTTTCCTTTTCTTTTCTTTTTTTTTTTTAAAGTAGGCTCCATGCTTGGTGTGGAGCCCAACTCACCACCCTGATATCAAGACTTGAGCTGAGATCAAGAGTCCAGGGAGCCACCCAGGCACCCCTACCTTTTGTTTCTTTGTAACTAAAAGTGACTTTAGGAAATATACTTCTAGGATTACATGAGCCAGTTGCTAATTTTCTATGAATAAACTCCTGCATGGTGGAGTTCACTGGCCTAGATAAATACAAACCTGCAAATAATCCCCAAATCCTTGTTTTGGGGCTTAAAATGTATTACATGATTTTAAAAATATATTTAATTTTCTAATTATATTTACCCTACCCTAATAATAAAATGGATTTGCTTTTCCAGGCCACAACAACGGTAACCTCTGAACATTTCAATGATGAGGGAAATCACCCTGGTTAAAAATAAATAAAAATATTATATATATTTTAAAAGTATACATTTCAACAAAATAAAATATTAAATGAATATATTAAATACTAAGTGTATATTAAATATAATAAATATATTAAAACAAATATGTGTTTTAATGAGATAAATATTCATTTTAATATATGTTAAAATAAAAAATATATAGAAGACCTCTCTTGGACATTAAAGAAATTTCTTAAAAAAAAAAAAGTCTGGAGATAAACAGACCAAAGTTGGAATGGGGGCTTTTATCTTTCTACTCCACCTACCCCAGCATGTGGCTTCAACCTCAAGGTCACACTATTGTGTGATTGCACCAACTTTCACATCAAGTTGCAAGCCTGAAAGAGCACAAGCAGAAGGACAGAGAGGAGGTGGGTCTCCGTTGGATCAACTCCCTTTAAAAAGTCTTCCTGGGATTCCCATGCAATACTTTCTCCTGTATCCCATTGGTTAGACGGTGGTCATAAGGCCAAATGTAGCTGCAAAGCAGCCTACGGGGTGTAGTCTAAAATCCAGTGACAGCTGCTATTGGGGGTGTTGGTACACACAGGAGGGGGAGAATGGAACAGAAGCTCTACTGTACCACAAATTCTTTAGTTAGCATAGAGTCATCTATACTAGAAAACAGCAATCTGGACCCAGATCATCTGAAAAATCCTGGTTCAGGCCCTTAGGAGCATGGTGCAAGATTCTATGTTCAATTGTTAAGAGCACCAAGTGAATTAATACACGTAAAGCACTTGGAACTCTGCCCAGCACACAGTAAATACTCAACTTATGCTAATTAGCAATAGTTTATTTTGAAGTGTTAGTTTTTCTAAAAGAATGGGTTGTTGCTTCCCGGAATTCTGTTCATCTTAAATTCGGTCTATTTGGTAAGAATCCTCTAAAAGTCCCTTGACATTAAAAATTTGTCAGCTTTTTAAATTCCTTCTGGCAGTAACATTGTGAGATTCTTTGATTGTGTTATCTTTGTTATTGGAGAGATTAGGTAGAGCTCTATCACTCCTTAATGCCCAAAGGTTACGTAACATTTGAAAATTACATTTATTTCATGATGCTGGTACTTTTTTTTTAATGTCAAATACAATTTTTTGTAACTGAGTTTGGGTCTAGTGGGAATTATGCTCATGAAGGCAAAAAAGAGACAGAGGGAGAGACAGAGACAGAGATAGGGAGAGACAGAGAGTCAAGGAAAAATCCTTCAGAAATAAAATGGTTAGCCATTGTTCCAACTTCCAAACTATTCTTAAGAATTTGTGAGCTATTGTCTCAGGTAAGAATAGTTGGGGGTCATCACCTCCTTAGCCCCTGGTTGGTCACTCCCCTCCTTATCGGAAGCAGAGAAAATGACAGGGATTTGCTTAGCACATTTACCGAAGTTGCCTCCCTTTATTTCCCCTCAGCTTCATGAGTTCCTACATGATTCCCATTTCAACAGCGAGAAAGTGAAGCATTCAGGAAGATGAGACAACCAGACTGAAAACTCAAAGTGGTGAGTGGCTAATCCCATGCAGCCTCTTCAAATACATCCTGCCCCTCTTACAACTTTATTGATGCAATTAAACTCCTAAAAATGGATTTGAAAGGGACTGAGCAGCCTCAGAGAGGCACAAAGCCCATGGAAGGTAACCTTATCTTTGACTATAGGATGTGAGTTCTTTCTTTTCTGAGAGCCTGGAGAGAACATGTCATCGTAGGTTGTAAAGGGACAGATTAATCTTTCTATGAGCAGAACCAGTTTTTCAATCACTTCGGTGGGCACTGACATCAAACGTCAATATGCACGGAGGGTTTGTTTTGAGGAAGATGAGATTGTTTTGTTTTGGCTCAAGGAAGAGGATTTTATTGCTGCTTTATGTTTGCGTGTGTGCATGAGTGTGCGTGTGTGTGTGCGTGTGTGTGTGTGTGTGTGGGGTACCAAACAGAGGAAAATGGAAGGAGATGGTGGACAGGTTGGCAGGATGTCTGATGCACACTAGCTGAAGGATACACTTTTAAGTGTTACTCATGGGAGGTATAATCAGGTGCAGAAGCTGAAGAGCAGGGTTTCTGAAGGACTGCAAAACTAAGGGCATAAACAGTGCTGCTTTTAGGACATAAATGATGAACATACATTTCTAATCAAATCTCCAGGGGAAAGGAGTCCATTGGTTAGGAAGTGTAGGTTCAAACAGTCTCACATATTCAACAGACTTGTATTGAGGACCCACCATGTGCTATGCCAACTTGGGAGTCATTGCTGCCTGGAATTGGTATTAGGTTCCAAAAAATACTAGACTTGGGAATTTCAGATGTCTGGGTCCAGGATGAGGCACAGTTCCTGCCTCTCAGTACTTATCATGTAGAAGACATTAACAACACCCATGGATTTTTCTATATAAGAGGGCATATCCTTAAATGATATATAGAGATACTAGAATTACACTGATCAGTACAACCAATTATAATTGTTCTAAACAAGTGGGCACATGGGCAGGGAAGATGGAGGTGGTGAACAAGGGTAACTTCAATGTCAACAGAGCTCCCCTACCTTTTGCAATCACAATAAAATTATAACAACACTAATGAATAAATGAACAAATCCTTCCTCTACACTTACAGTGCCAGTCCCTGTTCTAAGTCCTTTGTGTGCCTTAACTCATTGAACCCTCACAACATCCTCATGAATGATGAACCAATAGGCACCTACCATAATAAACCCCACTGTTCAGAGAAGGGCACTTTAACACGGAGTTAACACAAGTTAAGTAATATGTCTAAGGCCAAACAACTAGTAAAGGAGGAGTTGGGATTTGAACCAACTGCAAACAGAATTGGGTTAAATCATATTCCATGTGTGATGGGAGAACCTCATTCCTACTCATCTCTCCAAGAATTTTAGAGACAGGGTAGCAGCTTATAGTTTTCCTCCTCATCTCTGGCTCCAATTTCATGCTTTTGCTCAATTATGGCAATACATGGATTGTCTTACCATCCTCTACATATTGTCTTGTTCTACACTACAGATTTGAACTCTTTTTTCTTAATTTTCATTGTGTGTGTGTGTGTGTGTATATATATATATATATATGTATATATATATATACACATATATATTCATATATATTCATTCATATATATTCACAGAAGACTACATATACACACAAGATCTTCATATGAGTCACAGAAAAAAAAATGGGCAATTTTTAAGGAATACTAAAACAAAAATTAGATTTATAAGCAAAATCAGCTTTTAAACACCATTAGCTTGAGATGAGGAATCACAACTACAAAATGGCACTCCTCACATGCTAATATTTGTTATATTTGCTAGCATAACATTTAAAAATGTGAATGTGAATACCTTCAGAGGAGGCAAGCACTTTAAAACTCACCCCAGGCCTCACCTCTCCCTATTGCTTCAGGCAGGTCAGCTTCGTTAGCCCTTACTGCCATCTTGGACCGGAAAAGCACTTCCATTTGCCATCCTAATGACAGCTTCCTTGCATTAAGCAAGTTTAATGCTTGGGTTGTCCATTTTCAGCTTCTGGAGTTGAAAACCAGAAGGCAGAAGGTAGGGTATCCAATACTGAAAGTCTAGTATACATTTCATCCACATTTCTAGAGTAGGAAAAAAGATCACTGCTAAATAATATTTGTTATTATCTTACTAGAAATCATCTGTTGGTGAAAGTAGAGAAAACTCTATCACTATCGTAGCAAAATCTAAAAAACGATAACCCATTTTCCTCAACAAACAAAACAGTACACAATTTGGTCTATGCCTCTCAACTAGGGACAGAGGCCAATAATTTATACAAGTAAATGCCAGGCTACTGGAAAGAGAAAATTGGGAAAAGGAAAGACTGTTCGAACTTCAAAGTAACTGAAACCTGATGACACCAAACAGTAAATTTAAATAAAGTCACCTTAGGTGGGCCATCAAACCTCCTCTGGGTCTCCTCCAACTTTTCTGAAAGCCTGAAGGGTAGCAGTAGCTCGATTTCAGTCATTTATTCATTCATTCAAAAATATGTATCAGGATCCATCCTGAGTCACACAGTGCTCTAGGTCCTTGGACGACAGCAGGAAACAAAACAGACAAAATCCCCTCATCTAGTAGGAAAAGCCAGACGTTAAGCAAACACATGGTTTATACAGTAGTTTCAGAAAGTGGTAAGTACTCTAAAGCAAAACAAAACAAAAAGTACAACTTAAAAAACCAAAAACACAGGGGTCTAGGGATGCGAGGACCACCTAGGAATTTACCAAAGATTTTGAGAGAGTGAGAGAGCTCAATTCAAGACACGCACTCAGAATTCAATATTCAGCTTCCCGTTCCCGAAACAACCATCATTTCCGCTGCTCAGAATTTCTACTCCTCACTAGCCGCCTCAGCCTTCCTTTACTCCTATTTTCCTCCTTATCTGTTCCTTTCCACATTCCCCTATTCCAGTTTATTGTGTAATTAGCTTACTTTTCTTCATTTTCACTCTCCCACCAACCTAGGCCCTCAGGTTCTCACCCTGCACCTCCTATTGTATTTATCAAGTTATTTTCCTTACCCAGCTGAGAAATGTGTTAGCAAGTTGCCAAACCATCCTGACTGTACGATTCATCTCTATTTTCTTTGTATTGGTCCTCTTTCCAAGCCGGTTCCGAAATGTCTGTGCTGAGCCATTGTGTTCCATCCGGAAAGCAAACTGGAATAAGGCCATTACTTTGTATGATACTATTTGCACAGTGACTTTTTTCACTCAAGCAGTAAGAACTTTGCTTAATGATATCTTATTTGAAATGTGAGAAAGATTTTCACATTCAATTTTTGCTGAGGACATAATATGTTTTCTAGAACAAAATCTATGTGCAGTTATCTAAGGGGAAAAATGACTTTTCTTTGACAAAATATAATTTAATTTTAGGAAGAACTATTAGCAAATAGAACTATTCAGTTAAGAGTTGCAACAAGTAATTTCAGTTGTGGGTGCTAAAGATAATGAACCGCTTCTCTTTCGTTTATCACTGGAAATGGCCAAATCATTACAGATCTCAGTAGCAACTAATGGTCTAAGACAACAGGGTTGAGCAAATGACGATTTTATAGCTCAGTGACTCTTTGAATGCAGGCTAGACCATTCAGGTATTTAAGTGTAATCCACAGCCTCTTAAATTGAACAAATGGGTCCATAATAATTAAAATACTGTAAACACCGGTGACACAGTTCCTGAGTTTTCAAAGAGATTCTCTATTCCTAAGGGAGCAAAATGAGGTGTTGCCTTGTTAGGAATGCATTGTTTATATCTAGAAGCATCCTGACAAGCTGGTGAAGAGGCTCATTTGTGAACCCACAGCCCCTCGGTGGCTCTCCCTTTTCATTCCCCAGAAGTTTCCATGAAGGGGGCAGTGAAAGGCGACAGCAGCTGAGCTCACTTAATGCTCCTTCCTCGGGCTTTCCATCTCAACGAGCAGCCTTCTCGCTTCCCGAGTCAGGCTCCGCCAATATGTCATACTCTACAAGATCTCAATGCATCAGGGAAATAAAAAGTAGTTTCTATTTTTAAAATGATTGGAGACACTCTACATATAGGAATGTCTTCCTTGTCCTCACCTTTGGGTGGATATCCCATTTTCACAAGAGAAAATGTTATTACAGTTTCTTCTGAAGAAAGGAAGTTCAAATGCAGCTATCTTGATACAGAACTATATTAACTCTGGGCAGCCAACAGTGATTGAGGGAAAATTTCTATTGCTTTCGAAACACTTAAAGAACAAACACTATATTATAATTATAGCTCTGAAATATTTTGTTGACCTTCTGCTAAAGGTGTATGAGAACAGTAAAACAAAGTATAACAAAATGGCACGAAAAGGAGGTCAGGTAGTGAAGTCAGGTCCCACCTTGTTGAAGTTTAATTAGTTGTACCTCTAAGGTCTGAGAGAAATTACCTGAATAACCACAATAAATTGGCTTCCAGGAAATGGCGAAAACATATCCTTACAGGGACACTTTCAAGAAGATATGACCTAAAAAAGAATGAGGTTGATTTTTGATTGACTGTTTGGGGAATGTTGTCTCCTAAAGGATAGGATTCGTGTCTTTTTTCATTAATTCTGGAGTGTATCTCACCCAGGGCACTTGCCAGATAAAGGTTCAAGCCATTCATAGAATCACAGACAGAAAGAAGCTCAGGAGGCCACAGCCAACAGTCCCCTGACTCTAGGAAGCACCCAATTCAAAAAATTATATTTTTAATAGGTAAATTCTTATCTTTTGCCCTCAGAAAAAAAATACAGACTAAGACACTCCAAACATTTTCTTAAAGGCAGGAAGTTCTTCCTGATATTTCGCTAGAATCCCTTTTAACCTGCCAAATGTAGAAGCAGAGAACAGCTGCTTAAAATCATTCACATGGCATCGTTGCTTCATTCCCATGAAGACGGTGATTAAGATCTTGGTCTCCCCAAGGTTCTCAGCCTGGGGAAAGAAACCTAGTTCTTTAATGTTCTTTCATGAGGCTGTTCCCCAAACCATTGATAACATTTTAAAATGGGTCCCTTGGAGATCTCCAGGTTCTCCTCAACAGCCTCCTCAACAGTAAGATTTATGCTTCTGGAAACAATGGCTTTCAACAACCTTCTCCTCTTGTGTTAAGCAGAACTCTTTCTCCTCAAGAACCACTTTTCTTGTCCAGCATACTACAGGATGATCACCTGGCCTGGTGTCCCGGGGTCTGAGGGAGGTCCTGGGATGTGGGACTTATGGAGCTAAAACCAGGAAACTACCAAGCAAACTGGGATGAGTTCATCTTCCTACAAATGAAAGTCCAGCCTGTTGTGACTGGTGGGAGAGTGTGGGTAGGAGGCTTAGGGCCCTATGGCTCTCCCCCAACCCTACCCTCCTGAACCACTTTGAAAGAGCTCCCAAGGCTCCAAGGAACTCAGACTGAAAATCACGCTCTAAAGAATATTTAGAATAGCGCTAAGTATAGAGCAGAGATTCTCAGCAGCTGCACTATTAACATTTGTGGGGGGCATGGTGATTCTCTGTTGTGGGGAGCTGTCCTGTGCACTGTAAGATGTTTTTCAACATCCTTGGCCTCTATCCACTGGATGCCAGTAGCACCCTCCAAATTATCACAACCTAAAACATCTTGGGTTATCACATAATCCCTCCCAACCCCACTCTATTGCAAACCACTGGTATTGTAAGAATACTTTCTCATCCTTTCCAGATTGTAACCCATTAGGGGGGTCATAAAGATCGATGTAGTGGGTCATACTAACATTAAAATAATAATTTAAACATGAAGACAAATAGAAAGGGGTAAGATAGGATAGAATAGGATAGCCTAGAATGGAATGGAGTGGAACAGAATAGAATATAGACTCTTACATGTAGTAAGGGTATTCTTTTGTTAAACATTTGTTTCAGGTATATGTATATGTATATGTATATGTATATGTATATGTATATGTATATATACTAGGTCACAATGCAAAATTATTTTTTACTATGAGTCATGCTCAAAAAAGTCTAAAAACCTCATGCTAGGATCTGTCCATCTTATTTGCACGCATTGATGTGTGTTAGGACACCTCCTTCATGCCCTACCTTCACCTGCCCATCCCACTTAGCCTCCAAAACCTGGCTGCCACTTTCTTGCAAAATCAATCCCACCAGTGGCTTATATTTATAATGTTTGAATTATCCCACATGAATTTACCTGTGAAACCTCTTGCTGTTTGCGTGTATCCACTTCTCCAAATTGTCAAGGTCACCTTGAACTTGATTCAAGTTCACAGAAGTAGGTGTCACTGACAAATTTAATATGAATACATTTTCTGTACTATTTGAGTTGCTCTGTAATTGTGTCGGCTCTCAGAGAAGTACTTTTGGGGTGCAGGTGTCTCCTACCTGGTAACAGGATTTATTTATGTCCCCTCCGGTTTTGTAAATGCTGGAGATTCTCAAATCTGGGTCTATTTCTCAGTCTAGGCTCATTTCACTCCTTTTCTGAAGCCCACTGCTATTTAATCTATCCCATCCATCGCATTTTGCTTTAAATCAGGGCCGTCGGGCATGTAGCTGAGTGTGTTGGATTATGCACAGACCACACCTGACAGATACAGCAATAATAAAACCAGGACCCAGGGGACCCTGGCAGAATGCCGAGTAAAGAAAATCACTGACGTTTTTGTCTTCCTGAAGCTGTGAGGACTGAGGCCTCCGTAGATTTGTAGGCCTCATTCAAAGATCTGTTGGGCCATTAGAAAGAAATTATGGTGGGTTTGATTTTTAGTGGGAATAAACCTTGCCAGTAGTCCATCAAAGACCATTTGTCTTGGTCCTCTGTTCACTTATGGTCCAGAAGTAAAAGTCAGCGAAACTGAAGGATTTGTGTTTTTTGGACGATGCTGAGCATAATCAGGCTGGGCTGCTGTGACCTCATGGTCAGCAAAGTGGATTTCTCAGGAGCTATTTGTCCCCAATAGTTCAGATCTAATCCCAGGTGGACATGGGGATGACAGTGAAGGGATTCAGGGGCCCCACATCCTTCTTCTCATTAGCAGTTGGCTACTGTAGATGCTGTGGGTTGAAGCGTGTCCTCCCCAAATTCACATACTGAGGTCCCAATCCTCCGTTCTTCAGAATGTGACCTTTTTCAGAGATAGGGTCTTTACTACAGAAGTAATCAAGTTAAAATGAAATCATTAGGGTGGGCCCTAATTCAGTATGACTGGTTTCTTTATAAAAGGGGGAAGTTTGGAGACAGACACGCACAGAAGGAGAACCACACGCACATACGCTACACATATTATATACACACAATTAATATCCCATACTCACATAAACATCCTGACATTCAGTGGCTGATGCAAGATCTCTTTAAAACTATTTCGAATCCTATAAAATAAGACATCATTTAAACCAACTCTCTTTCTCTCTCTCCATCTTTTGTTCTCTTCCCTATAAGGAGATGAAGAGAGGGAGTTTAAAGCATATGTCCTAGGCCCCATTTTGCTAAAAGCAACTTTGGGGGCACAATCGAGATTTTCTTCAGAGTGAGTTCTTCACAGAAGAACTTCCCAAACTTTCATATGTTAATGCACGGAGGTCTGGGTTAAAATGTTGAGTCTGACTGATGTAAATAGGTCTAGAGTAAGGCCCAAGATTCTGCATTTCTAACCCCCCCCCCCCCCCCCCCGGTGAGACCAATGCTGCCGGACTGCCGACCACACCCTGAGTAGCAGTGTTTATAGGAAAGCAGTGTTTTCCAAATCTGGTCCATCATCAAAATTCACCTCAGACCTACTAAAATCTGAATTTCCAGAGATGGGACTGAGGGATTTTTTGTTTTGTTTTGTTTTTGCTGTTTTTTAATAAAAGATCCCTAATTTAGATTATCACCAAGGTGTGGGAACTACCACTCCATATCCCAGTGCCCTCTGATTGGATTTTCACACTATGGGACAAGGAGGGGAGAATGAAGTTCCAGAATTAAACAGCCCAGACCCAGACATCATGGCGACAAGACCCCAGGAGGATTTCTGGCCTAGCTGAGTGTGAAAGTTAGTAACTGTCACGGCAAAGTTGGGCAAGCATTTAGAGCTCTGTTTTGGGAGGAGATGGCAACAGAAATGAATAAAGAAGGACAAGGAGGAGGAGATGTGGAGACACTAAATCCAATTAGAAAATCTACCATGTCTCCGACACACTTTGAGTTTCTAGCGGAACAACGAAGACTACTAGATTTCCAATTGATGTTGGCAACTGAAGAACTCAAAGATGATAATGTGACACACCAGGACAGAAGACGGCACGAATGTGGGCTTTCCAGGATATGGATGAATTTCTGTACCACCCTTAACGCGACCACATCAACAATGGCTCGATATCAGACTTAATGCCAGTTTCTGGATTAAGGATAAATGATGCAATGTTTATCAGTACGAAGTTCTTAACCATACTTAAATCTCCTACCCATAGAGCTGAGTTGTGAGAGGTTATGGTTTATGCCTGGGGTGTGGTTCAAAGTTATGCGCCCTGCAGATGCTTGCTAAATACTTGTTGACTATCTGATTTAACCCCACCATGGATGCTGAGCTCCTCTGTATTTTCTATAATCTTGTAAAATGCACTGGAACCAAAGAAGCACCAGGGTGGGAGATTTCTCCCATCTCCCTTTCTCTGCCAGAACTCCCTGAGCTGCTTATAAATATGCTGATCAAAACCTGCATCAAAGAGAAAATGCATTTCCATATTCCCAGTTTCCTTTATGATCAGAGAATGGATCAAAGAGAAAACACATCTCCCCATTCCTGTTTTTCTTTTTCTTCCTGATTTAGAGGTCAGAAATGATTCACATGTGGGACTAGAACAAGCAATGCAAAGTCCATGTGGGGGCAGAAGTCCCTATGAGCTCAAGGTACAAGATTTTTCAAATTCTTTCCCCAGATGCACTTACAGGGACGAAAAAATGTCTTAATTCTTTTACTTAATATATTCTATTTTACTAAAAGGCAGTAATAACCATTTTTACATTTTGATACTTGAAAGAAAAAGGAAACGTATTGTAAGCCCTAATATAGTACATGATGATCTATTTAATTTTAGTCATAATGCCTAATTCAAAAATAATATTTTAGGATTTCAATTGCACTTTAGATATAGCTCAGAGATGAAAATGAATTTGCTCCTTTTAATTGAAAGTGTTCTAAGATCCATCTTAAAACTGATTCACTTCCTTGGTTGTTTAATTGATGATCACTAGGTTAAGTTTGAATATTGTAATTGTTGACTTTTCTCTCAATATTTTCATGTCATTTCTTTTTGTTTTAATTTTGCAGACCCAGGAGTAAGAAGCCATGCTGAGAACATGAGTAATTTTCCCAACAACTTAGTGTGAATTAAAGAAATTAAAGTATGCTATTGTGTTTGTTTGAACAGCTTACCTAGGATTATAATATTAATGTTTCTGCTTTCCTTTTGTAAAGGTGCTATTGACCTGGGAACAATTTTATTATATTTTAAAGAAGGTGCCTACACAGAAAACAAGCTATTTTACTTCATAGTTCCAATTAGATAAAGAACTCGGTATAAATTTCAATATATTAAACAATGTGATTCCAATAACAATTTATTGGCTATAGTGAACTAAAATAAATACAATTTCTTAATATCTAAAAAGTAATTATTCATCCTGTTTTTAAAGGGATTGCTAAAAATGAATTCCTAATTTGAAAAAGGAGGAAGGAAGGAAGGAAGGAAGGAAGGAAGGAAGGAAGGAAGGAGGAAGGGGGAAAGAAAAGAAAGAGAGAAAAGGAGGGATGGAGAGAAGAGACAGCAGGCAGGCAAGAAGTCCTAAGAAGTAACATACCAGATAGATCTAAGTTCTCTTTAGCTTTAAATGAACCAACTGTGTGGTAAGGCCAAACCACACCTTCCTGAAGATTAGCTTCTAGAAAATGAGGCTAACCGAATCAGATGGCATCTCAGATCCTTTACAGTTCTGCCATTCTATGATTCTGTGCAAGAAAATCAGCCTCACAAGGTTCATAAAGGTTACCTTGCAGATATTTGGTGTTCTCTAGTTTAACTTTTGAAAGCTAGATTTTCTAGAGTTCTCCTACCTTCCTTTGTGGTGTTAAATAATATCTCTGACGTTCACACGAGATTTTTACAACTCTCCTCGTGGGCTCAGAGCAGAAATTTCCAGAGTCTGCTGCATTCTCTTTTCACTCTAGAGAGGATGCTCTTCCCTGAAGCTGCTTCCTAGTCTACCACGTGAAGACTAGCCCTGAATGGCCCCAATGAAACTCCCTGGAGTCTCCCTGCTTCCCTCCATCACCCACCAGGCTTCTCCTTCCCCTGCCCCAGCACAAGCAGCAGCAGCATGATCCTTCTGGTCTTCCAGTAGGAGCTCTTGATGCCCTCATCACGGATACATTTTTTGCTTAAATCCCTCCTCATGTGTTTGTGTAGCCACCCATAGCATCATCACATTATCGCTGCTAAGCAAGTTTCCTTGGGACTACCCACCTGCGCACACACACGCGGCCATAATCTCACTTTTTCACTGAAGTAGGACTTTCCATACAGTAAAGTACACAACTTCATAAATTTTAATTAACATCCTACAAAGTGTACAGTTCATGACTTACAGTTATGTATTCACCAGTCTAACCCCCCACCAGATCAAGCTGAAGAATGTTTCCAGTACCCCACAGGACTACCTAGCCCTACTTGCCAGCCCATGACACAATTTCCATCGTGCACACATGCTTGAGGAAAGGCTCTCTCCCACCCAACACTTGGTCATGTCATGGCCTCCTACGGCTGTCTTGGGTTTCCACGTCTCTGCTTCATCTTGCTGTCTTCCACGTGGCTCAGTGACTTCTAGCCTGTTCCAATACTCTCATTTTTTTTTAAGTTTACTTATTTATTTTGAGAGAGAGGCAGAGAGGGGCGCAGAGAGAGGGAGAGAACGAGAGAATCCCAAGCAGGCTCTGCACCGTCAGCACAGAGCCCGACGCGGCACTCGAACTCATGAACCGTGAGATTGTGACCTGAGCTGAAACCGAGAGTCAGACCCTTAACCAACGGAGCCACCCAGACGCTCCCCCCGCCCAACACTGTCATTTCTTTCTGTGCAGAGCAGGTACGGTGCTGAAGCATGATGAGAACAGCAAATATTCCACCATAGGTGCAGGCAAGCTCCATACTTACCCTTAACAATCATCATCTCATTCAATCCCCCACATCACTCATTTGCTTCTGTAGACTCTGCTAATGTCTCTTTCAAATCTCCGTCTACACAAAACCCACTCTGCCATAACACTGGCTGTCACTTACAGAGCACCGGCTGTATGCCATCCCAAGGGCCACCCATAGGAGAATGGAGAGGTTACGGGTCTTGTTTCTACAACTGAGGAAGAGATGACACACACGAAAAATTCTTGACAGTACTGAGGGGGACATGCTTCATTTTACAGATGAGGTTTACGGAGCTTAACTGTTGTGCCTGGGATTACCCAGAAAATAAATGCTGAAAACAGGGTCTTTAGCCCTGAAGCTTGCACGCTTTGTCCTTTCCTTCTATGCAGGACTTTCATTTGTTCATCCAACAAGTATTTATTGAGCCCCTACTATGTGTCAGGCGTTGTTCTATGTACTGGAGACACAGCAGTGAGAAAACAGATGAAAATCTTTGTTCTCAGGGAGCTTACAACTTAGTGAAGGAAGGTGGTAAAAAATGATAAGAAGGTAAAATATATAGTATTATTAGATAGTGTAAAATGCATTTGAGGGGAAAAAAGGGAGATTTATTGTGGACAGTGCGATTGGCTGATGTTACAGTTTTAAATTGAGTGGCCAAAGGAAGCCTCGCTGAGAAGGTGACAGTCAGGCCTTGAAGGATATGAGGAAGCCAGGTATGTGGTTATCTGGGGCAATAGCATGTCAGGAGAAGACCTCAGCAAGTGCAAAAGTCCTGAGGTAGAAACAGTGAGTTGACCAGTGTGAGGTGAAAGAGGGAAAGAGCAGAAGGTGAGGTCAGAAGGGAAGGGCTGGTATTTAGGTTGGGAGGGCTTTGCAAGTCAACTAAGATCATTCTTTCTCTTCTTATAATTATGGCCACAGAAGAATGTTGTGTGTGTGCGTGTGTGTGCATGTGTGTGTGTGTGTGTGTGTGTGTGTGTGTGTGTGTTTTACCATAGTTGTTAGAAATACAGATTTATGTTTGTACCGACAGAATGCTGTGTGTGTGTGTGTGTGTGTGTGTGTGTTTGTGTTTTACCATAGTTGTTAGAAATACAGACTTATGTTTGCACAGACCTTTTCCCAACTAGATTATAAACTTAAAGACAGAGAACATCTCTTAAACTCTGGCAGGGGGGACTTCTCCTAGATTCCAAAATACTATACCAAAGAGGGCAAATATCCCATGATTTCCTACTTCTTAAGCCTACAGGGTGTGTGACATTAATCCTTGCCTGCCACATATTGATGTGGCTTCAGACTCCTGAAGAACTAATTATACTTCAAAGTGTTTTTCATATCTATTGCCATTTTTTTCAGCTGCAATAACAATGGTAATCATTCAGTACATCAAAAACCATTAAAGCCTAACATTCTTCTCCATAGAAAATTTCTGACTACATTACATCAACAACTGTGTGCATTATATTATCAACAATACACATCAACAAGGACAGCAATAATTGTGTGATGTGATTTACAAAACATACCACCGGAAATAAGAGAGTGATATAACGTTTCAGTTTTCAACAGTCATTAATCGTATCACTATAGATTGTGAGACCACATCACATTAATTGTCAACACACTGTGCCGGTACAAATATGAAACAGAATGCTTCTTGGACGCAAGCATATCTAAGTCAGCAATTCTTAAGAGTAATCCAAGGAACACAAGATCTTGGTTCACTTATTTAAGAAGTATTTATTGAGATGGTACTACGTACCAGAATTGTAAACACAGTGATGAGCAAAAATGGTTGATGCCATGATTGAGCTTTCATTAATCAAGTTGTCATGCAGGTGCCACCATGACAAGTGTTATAAACAAAACGTACATGTGTTATGAGAGCCTATAGGAAGGGAATTTAATTAAGCAGGTGAAGGATTATCTGAGAAAGTAAAGCTGGAGCTGTAATCTGAAGGACAGATGGATAGTTAACTAGGCAACATGGGAGGAAACAGTGTTCCAGAGACAGGGGATAATAGCGTGTGCAAAGGTCCTGGGGTAGGAGGAACATGGCAAGGCCTTAAAGATTAGGTGGTATTACCACATTCCTCTCATGGAAAATAGGTATAAAGAAACTGAGAACAAAAGTACACTGGGGTGCCCAGGTGGTTCAGTCAGTTGAATGTCTGTCTCCTGGTTTCAGCTCAGGTCATGACCTCATACTTGTGGGATCGAGCCCCATGTCAGGCTCTTCACTGGTTGTGGAGCTTGCTTAAGATTCTCTCTCTTCCTCTCCTTTTGCCCCATTCCCTGCTTTGTCTCTCTCTCTCTCAAAAAAAAAAAAAAAAGGATACATATCCCTTGGGAGATCCAGAAAGCAGAAAGTAGCTACTGGAGAGAGATCTGATGAATGTAGGAGCAGGGTTGTCCTTTGATTGCAATGTTTCCTCTATCAACAGTCCCATGTTGTCCCTTCCATGTCTACTAAAATTCAGAGCCTGAATTTTATTTAACATGTGGAGTGCTAGAGTATCTGCCTCATTTCTTCAGAGACAGATGCAATAAGTCTGTCTCTGGACAGAACAGAAATGGACAAACAACAAGATACATCTTAGGAAGCAAGTGGCAGATAGGCAGAAGACAGAAAAGGTGGGGTGTGAAAGGTGGGTCCAATAACAGCAGAAGCGAGCTATAACAAAAAGATGTCCTTCCCAATGCTGTCTGAATACCAAGATACTACAGTGTATATCACACTCTTGAAAGTTGACCAACTATTATTTCTTTTGAAAAGCATATAGTCAGGTCTGTTATTATGACTATTTCCTACAGCTAAAATTAATATTTGGAGGAAAATGGCAGTGATTTAAATCAAAAGGCTATACTGAAGCAGTTTGCTTATTCCTTTTCAATTTCTTTTTTTCCTTTTTTTGGAGTCTTTTCCAGTTCTATCAAAAAATAATTGACATGCATAATTGTATAAGTTTAAGGCATATAGCATGATGATTTGATTTATATATATTGTGAAATGGTTACCACAATAGTTTCAGTTAGCATCTATCTCTCTTCTCAAATAGATACAATAGAAAGAAAGAAAGGGGCGCCTGGGTGGCTCAGTCGGTTAGGCGGCCGACTTCGGCTCAGGTCATGATCTTGCGGTCTGTGAGTTCTAGCCCCGCGTCGGGCTCTGTGCTGACAGCTCGGAGCCTGGAGCCTGTTTCAGATTCTGTGTCTCCCTCTCTCTGACCCTTCCCCGTTCATGCTCTGTCTCTCTCTGTCTCAAAAATAAATAAACGTTAAAAAAAATTTTTTTTAAATAAAAAAAAATTTTTAAAAAAGAAAGAAAAAAAAGGAAAAATACTTTCTCTTTGTAATGAGAAGTCATAGGATTTACTCTCTTAACAACCTTCCTACATATCATATACCAGTGCTAGCTACAGTCATCATATTGTACATTACATCCCCAGTGTTTATTTATAAGAGGAAGTTTGCATCTTTTAACAACTTTCCTCCAATTTCCCCCCCCCCCCCCCCCCCCCCCTCTCCCTTTTTTAACAGGAAGTCTGATCTCTTTTCCTACATACTTGGCTTCTTGTTGCAGTGTTTTTTTTTTTTTCTTTTTTAGATTCCTCTTCTAAGTGAGATCATACAGTATTTATCTCTCTCTAACCTATTTCACTTACCATATGCTTTCAAGTTCATCCATGTTATTGCAGATGGTAGCATTTCCTCATTTTTAGTGGGTGAATGATATTTCGAAGTATATATACACCACAACTTCTTTATTCATTCGTCCATTGATGGACACTTAGATTGTTTCCATGTCTTGGCTACTGTAAATAATTTTCCCATGAACATGGTATCTTTTGGAGTTAGTGTTTTCATTTCCTTTGGATATATTACCATAAGTGGAATTGCTGGATCATATGGAAGTTTTATATTTACTTTTTTTGAGGATCCTCCATATTGCTTTCCATAGTGGCTACACCAATTTGCAATCCCACCAATAGTGCAAGGGTTTATTTTCCTGTATATTCATGCCAGCATTTGTTATCTCTTGTCTTTTTGGGGATGGCTATTCTAGTAGGTATGAGATGGCATCTCCTTGTGGTTACAGTTTGCATTTTCCTAATGACAGCAATGTTGAACATCTTTTCGTGAGCTTGTTGGCCTTTCACATATTTTCTTTGGAGAAATGTTTGTCCAGGACCTCTGCCCGGTTATTTTGCTATGGAGTTCTATATGTTCTTCACTTATTTAAAAAATATCAGATATATGGTTTGAAAATATTGTTTTTCATTCTGTAGATTGTTGTTTCACTTTCTTGACAGTCTCTTTTGCTATGCAGAAGCTTTCTAGTTTGATGTAGTCCCACTTGCTTTTTTTTTTTTTTTTTTTTTGCTGCTTGTGGTTTAGGTGTCATATCCAAAAAATCATTACCGAGACCCATGTCAAGGAGCTTCATTCCTATGTTTTCTTCTTGGAGTTTCATGGTTTCAGGTCTTACATTTAAGTCTTTAATACATCTTGAGTTAATTTTTGTGAGTGGTTCAGGTTCTTTTTTTTTTTCTTTCAAATGTTTATTTTTGAGAGAGTGTGTGAGCAGGAGAGGGGCCGAGCGACAGGAAGACAGAGAATTGAAAGTAGGCTCCACAGCGTCAGCTCAGAGCTGGACGCGGGGCCTGATCTCACAAACCATTGAGATCATGAGGTGAGCTAAACTCAGACACTCAGCTGACTGAGCCAACCCCAGGTTGATTCTTTTACATGTAAATAATCAATTAATCCAGCATCATTTATTGAAGAGACTGTCTTTTTTTTCCACTGAATAGTCTTGGCTCCCTTGTCAAATATTACTTGACCATACACACTTGGATTTATTTCTGGGCTCTTAAGTCTGTTTCATTGTTCCATTTGACTGTTTTTATGGCAGTACCACAATGATTTGATGACTACAGTTTAGAGTACAGTTTGAAATCAGGAAGTCTGATCTCTCCCGCTTTGTTCTTCCTTCTCAGGATTTCTTCAGCTATTCAGGGTCTTTTGTGGTTCCATATACACTTTAGGAGTGATGTTTCTACTTCTATAGAATTATCATTGTAATCTTGATAGGGTTTGCAATGAACCTAGAGTTGGCTTTTGATAGTATTGACATTTTAACAATATTAATTCTTCCAATTCCTGAACATGGAATGCCTCTCCATTTATTTGCATCTTCTTTGCTTTCTTTCTTCGATGTCTGATACTTTTCAGAAATTGCTCACCTCCTTAGTTAAACTCATTCCTAAGTATTTTATTGCTTTTGATATTATTATAAATTGGATCAATTTATTTCATTTTTAGAAAAATAACTGTTAGTGCATAGTAATGCTATTGATTTTTGTATTTCAGTTTTCTATCCTGCAACTTTAATGAATTCATTGGTTACATCTAAAAGTGTTTTGATCAAGGGGCGCCTGAGTGGCTCAGTCAGTTGAGCATCTGACTTAGGCTCAGGTCATGATCTCACGGTTTGTGGGTTCGAGCCCCACATCGGGCTCTGTGCTGACAGCTCAGAGCCTGGAGCCTGCTTCGGATTCTGTGCCTCCCTCTCTTTGCCCCTCCCCCACTCACACTGTGTCTCTGTCTCTCAAAAATGAATAAACCTTAAAAAAATTTTTTTTAACTGTTTTGGTTGAGTCTTTAGGATTTTCTGTATATAAAACAATGTCATCTGCAAAGAGACACAATTTTACTTCTTCCTCTCCAAAACTAATACCTTTTATTTTTTAATGTTTGTTTGTTCATTTATTACCTGATTGCTCTAGCTATGACTTCAGGTATTATGTTGAATATGAATGGTAAGAGTGGGCATCTCGTATTTTTCTTGACCTTTGGGGAAAAACTTTTAACCTTTCACCATTTAGTATGATGTTTGCTGGAGGCTTGTCATATATAGCCTTTATTATGTTGAGATATGTTCCTTCTATGCTTAATTTGTTAAGCATCTTTATCATGAATGGATATTGAATGTCACAAGTCAAGCACTTTTTCTGTGTCCACTGATATGATCATATGATTCTTTCATTCTATAATGTACCACATTGTGCTGAACCATCCATACATCCCAGGGATAAATCCCCCTTGGTTTTGGTGTATGTTCCTTCTAATGTGCTCCCGAATTTGGTTTGATAGTATCTTATCGAGAAGTTTTGCATCGTTATTCGTCAGGGATATTGGCTGGTAGTTTTCTTTCCTAGTAGTGTCCTTTTCTGATTTTGGTATCAGGATAATGCTGACCTACTAAAATGAGTTTGGGACTGTTACCCTTCATTTTTGGAAGAATTGGGTTATTGCTGTTACAACTTCCTTGTTTTTTATATTGCACAACTAATAACAGATTATTATGGTTATTTTTACTACCTTTGGTTTTTGTCTTTAACTTTTAAACTAGAGTTGTAAAAGTGAATTATGTACCACTATTACCATATTTTAGAATCTAATATAACTATATATTTATCACTGTCAGTTAGATTTGCACTACCTTTTTATGTTTTTATGATGTTAATTAATGTTCTTTTACTTCCACTCAAAGAATTACTTTTAGATTTTTTTATAAGGCAGTTCTGGTATATTGAACTCCCTATGCTTTTGTTTGTTTAGGGAAGTCTTTATTCCTCCTTCATTTCTGAAGGATAGCTTCACCAGGTATAGAATTCTTGGTTGACAGTTTTCTTTCAATATTTTGAATATGTCACCTCATTCTCTCCTGGTCTGAAAAGTTTCTGTTGAGAAATCTGCCAATAATGTTAGAGGCGTTCCCTTGTACTTATAGGGTTTCTCTTTTCTCTTGCTGCTGTTCAAATTCTTTTTTTGTCTTTGCCTTTCTACACTTTAATTATAACGTGCCTCAGTGTAGCCCTATTTGGGGTCCTATAGATCTCATGGATCTGGGTGTCCATTTCACTCTCCAGATTCAGAAGTTCTCAGCCATTATTGTTTTAAATGTATTTTCTGTCCCTTCCTCTTTCTGTTCTCCTTCTGGAATTCCCATAATGTGAATATTATTTCTTTTCATTGTATCCTATAATCTCTGTAGGCTTTCTTTGCTCTTTTTCATTCTTGTTTTTTTTTTTTTTCCTCCTCTGACTGGGTAATTTCCAATGTCCTATCCTGCAGGTGACTGATTCTTCTGCATGGTTGAGTCTACTTTTAAAATTCTCTACTAAACTGTACTGAATTCTTCAGTTCAGTTATTATGTTTTTGAACTATAGAATTTGTTTCTTTTTATGGTTGCTATTTCCTTGTCAAACTTCTTGTTATGTTCATTCATTGTTTTTCCAATTTTATTTCATTGTCTGTGTTTTCTTGTAGTTCACTAAACTTCCTTAAGAGGATTATACTGAATGCTTTGTCTGATATTTCATAGATCTCCATTGGAGATTATTGGAAATTTATCAATTTACTTGATTTTTTGTGATCCTTGTACTTTACATTAGCATCTGTACATTTGAGCAATCAGACTCCTCTTCCAGACTTCACAGGTTTGCTATGGCAGAGATAGTTCTTCAACAGTCATCTCAGTTTGGGTTTCTGGATGTATCTGCTGGTAATGTCCATGGGCAGGTAGAACTGGCTATTATGGTCTATGTTGGGGTAAGACAAATGTTGGAGCTCTGAGGACAAGGATGGGGGTGTGTGTCACTGGCTGAGAATAGTTGGCTAGGACTGCTGCCTTGGTTCTCTACCCTGCTGAGGCTGTAGGATATGTTCTCCAGTTGCCTGGATTCTCTGGTCAGACTTACTAGATGGTCAGGACTGGGTACTATATTCAGTAGTAAGTGGGGCTATGAATTAATTTCCTTATCCTGGCAGGGCAGCAGGACAGGACCCAGGGCCTATACAACTCATTGTCTGGGGACTCATTTTAGGCCAGAGTGTGCACTGAATTCCCTGGGGTCAGCTGAAACCATTTGTTTTATTCTGCAGACAGGGGCAGCCATGGGATATACCCTCTGTATGTAAGGGTGCTGAATGGGCCAAGCACCTTCCTACGTGCTCTGGTTAGGTTCCCTGCGCAGACAGGCTAAAGCTGTATTTAGTGTTGTGTGGGGCTATGAATTAATTTACCTTTCTGGGAGCAGTGGAAGAAGAAGCTCATATCCAGCAAAGCTCTTCGCTGTCTTCACTCAAGCCAACTCACACCCAACTTCCCTGACCAAACAGGGCCACTGGCTTTGTTCTGCAAAGTATAAGCTCTACCTACCCACCTTTGGGTTCAAGTGCCACTGGACTGCACAGCTTCTAGGAATTATCTCCAGACCCTCTGGTCAACTGGGGCCAAAGATATCCTCCATAGCAATACTGAAAGAGTTCTTATGCACCTTACAGAGTCTTGGATCACCTGAAATTACTACCACTTTTTTGCTAATGGACAATCACTCTGATTTAGCTTACAAAGCATTGAGCAATCAGCATGAGAACTACTTGGTTATCCCAGTCTTGAAGTTTTTTCGTGCAATGAATCTGAGACCCTGATGATATTTATTCATTACATTTTTAATGATATATCAGGTTACCATAGCAATTCTTGTTCCCTGGAAACTTCTTTCTTGCAACACACATTTATTGTATGCCACATTAACAGCCTGATCCTATTGTTCGAGCTGTCTCATTAGCTCAAGTAATCTGAAGCTGTTTCAAAATGTTAACCAGTAACAATATATAGAAAATATGGTTATTTAGAAATAACATTTATTTAAGGAAAGAGCCCACCTTAAAATCACCATTTCCATGAAGTTTGCCTTGACTCTGTAAATAATCACTTTTATTAAGTCTTAGAATACTTAGGGGTTTATGTCATTCATGAAATCATAATTTATGATTAAATATATATTCTTTCATATTGTTCATCAATTATTTTTGTGTAGCCTTGCGTATCCATATGTATTAGAGTTATAATAAATTAGAAGTTGTTATGGGTTGAATTGTGCACCCTCAAAGGATATGGAAGTCCAATCCCCCACTATCTGTGAATGTGACCTTATTTGGAGATAGGGTGTTGGCAGATGATTACATTAAAATGAGATGAGAGTGAGCCATAACCCAATACAACGATGTCCTATTTGGATATTGTCCAGATATGGGATTTGGACACAAGAGACAGACATGTGCAGAGGGAAGATGATATGCGGACACAGGAAGAATGTCATGTCATGATGAAGCAGAGATTAGGTAATGCTTCTATAAGCCAAAATCCACCAAAGATTGCCAGCAAACTACCAGAGGCCTGGAGTAGATCCTTTCCTTATGGCCCTTAGAAGGAATCAACCTTGTCAGTACCTTGATCTTAGACTTCTGGCTTCTAGAATTGTGACAATAAATTTCTGTTGTTTAAGCCTCCCAGTCTGCAGTACTTTGTTATAGCAGCTATGGGAAGCTAATACCAAAGGCAAGATTAACAACTTGATCTGTACCCTTCTCAGTTTCTAAAACAGTGCCTTTCATTTTTATTAAAAAATAAAATAATTCATGAGCAGGAAGTTTTTCAATCATTCACTCATTCACTTGTTCATTTATCTATTCACTAAATATTAACCATCGTATCCATTGGGCAAAGCACTAAACATGGGGGTGAAGATCAGTAAAAGTCTCTTTCTTCTAGTTTCTAGTAATAATAACTTCCTTGTAGAAGTTCCTTCCTTCCTTCCTTCTGACTACTGTCTAACAAAAATTATGTTAGGTGCTTTACATGTACTTTTCCATTTAGTTCTCAAAACCAACCTGTAAATATAGGTTTTATTGCTCCTAATTTTCAGGAAATGACCAAAATCACCGAGGCTTAAAAATTTAGAGTAGAGGGGCGTCTGGGTGGCTCAGTCAGTTGAGCATCTGACTCTTGGTTTCAGCTCAGGTCATGATCCCAGGCTCATGGGATCAAGCCCCACATCATGCCCTGTGCTCTGTGGAGTCTGCTTGAGATTCTCTCTCTCCTTCTCCCTCTCTCTCTCTCTCTCTCTTTCTCCCCCTCTCCCCTGCTCACTCTCACTCTCTAAAATAAATAAAATGAAACAAATTTTTTAAAAAAGTCAGAGTAGGCTATCAAAGATCACAAGGCCAGTAAGCAGCAGAGTTATTGGCAAGTAAAGTCAAATTAGTCTGACTCTGGTGCACATTTTCCTGCTACTCCATTCTACCTCTGATAAGGTACTGGGGATAGAGGAACAAGAGTGACTCTAATATGAGATAGACATGTAGTAAGAGACAGAGAAGCAAAGCACTATGGGTGTTTTGAAGACATGACAAATGTTTGTATGAATCAGAAAACAACTTCATGGAAGCAGAGAAAATATCTGGGTGAATAGCAAGTGAGAGGGAGGGTTAGTTGATGGAGTAAGGGCCAGATTAAGGCAGATCATCAGAGTTGGAAACAAGCAATGCCAGGATGCTAGAGGCCATCAACATAGATGTTGCTATCAATGAGGTCCTTGCATGAAATAGGTTAAAGAAGAAACTTAGGTACTGAAGTCTCTAGGTAAGATTGGTGTGTCCTAGGTGAATGGGACTTCTCCATAAGATTATATCCATTTGTGAGAGGAAGTTTTCTTGCTAAATGATAGCAGCAAAACAAAGATCTGGGGATACTAATGGAGAATAATAGTTGACTGATTCCTCTTCCTAAACACCTCACTTAAGGTGGAGAAAAGGGTACCTTTCATTGGAGGCAGCTCCTAAGAAAATAATGTTGTCACAGAAAAGACCTATATATTTTTAAATTTTATTTAAATCCAAGTTAATTAACATATAATATACTAATGGTTTCATGAGTAGAATTTAGTGATTCATGACTTATATATAACACCCACTGCTCATCCCAACAAGTGCCCTCCTTAATGCCCATCACCAATTTAGCGCATCCCCTCACCCAATACCCCTCCAGCTACCCTCAGTTTGTTCCCTGTATTTAAGAGTCTCTTATGGTTTGCCTACCTCTCTGGTTTTATCTTATTTTTCCTTCCCTTCACCTACGTTCATCTGTTCTGTTTCTTATATTCCACATATGAGTGAAATCATAATATTTATCTTTCTCTGACTTATTATTTCACTTAGCATAATGCATAGTTCCAGAAAAGACATATTTTAATTACGGGAGGATGAAACAAGCATTTGAGGCACAGGTGGGGGTAGAATTTATCTTTAAAAGGATAAGGATTCTACACATGATAATGGAAGAGGTTGGCTGATGGGTAGGAGATTCCGAGTGGACTTGGGGAGGATCTCTATCACACTCTTGTAAAGATCATTTTTCAACAGAATTATAAATCCAACAGTGAAATCTTCAATCCTGAGACTTAACATATGGTTAGTGGACAGTGATGAATGCCACATCCTGAGCCTTGGTAAATCACAACAACATAAGAATAATATTTTTTCTCTACAGTTCCAAGCTTTGGTCTTCTTTATAAAATCCCACGGTTTTTTTCTTCATTGCTGAAGCCCTGGTGACGTTCTTCATAGTGCCTAATGAATCTAACTAAATGGAACTTGACTTTGATTGACATAATGGGATCTGAAGTACGTTATACACTGGCCTCTGTTCCCTCTGTTTTCTCCCCTGAATATGGGCATGATGAAAAGGTGTGGAAGAAAACAAATGTTTCCGATACAAACATGTGATGATATTTGATGACACTTGATGAGTACAAGAAAAGTATTGGTTCTATTTTCTGATCTCATATCAGAAGAGATAAAATATGATAACTTAAGCCTATGAAATTACTGGGAGGAAGAAAATAATAAGAGAACTAATAATTACAGAATAGCAAGAGGATATAAATCCAAATATGATGCCCACATAGGAAAGATCTAGAAAAGGTATTTAAAAAGCAAACATTGACTGTAAGTCCTGAGGGCAAAACAAAACTGTCTTTGGCATCACACTTTGTAGAATACAGTTGGGTTGGCCTATTCTTGGGGCACAGCAGAAAGGTAGAACATATGCTTCCAGGGAAGCACAGAAAGATAGACTACTCTTGAACAATTTTGAAATTAGAGTGTATTTAATGTCAAAGCATCTAAAGATTGATGTCTGAGATAAGAAAATATTCCACTCTCTGCCAGAGCTTCGAACCAATTAAGAGAAGAGATGGAGACATCAGGCAGATGGAGACCAAAGTGTGAACTTACTGGCCTATGGAAAATAAAGACTGAGTGTGCATCAACAATGGGCTGCCTAATTTGAGCCAGGGGCTATAGAAACTACCTCCTCTGTCACAGACAGCACGGCTACTGCAGACTCCCTATCTTCAACATGGAAAAGGAAAGTAGCATGTGCACCCCATGACTCCGAAAGGAAAAGAAGAGAGAAGGCACCCCATGATAGGTCCTGTGCCTGTTTCCGTATTTCCACTCAGACAGTTCATTCCTCCACCTCTGGGAGGAAGTAAGTGGAGAAGCAGAAAAGATAGGATGAAAGTCCGTGATGCCCCTCCCCATGGAAACAGGAAGCAGGGTGAAAAAAGGTTCCCATCTGAACCTCCTACCACTAAACTCTGGGTACAATCTAAACTACCCTAAAGTTGACCCAGGTCTTAGTTGGTTCAGCTGCTACAACAAAATACCATAGACTGGCTGGCTTAAACAATAAACATTTACTTCTCACAGTTCTGGAGGCTAGGCAGTCCAAGACAAGGTGCCAACAGATTCAGTACCTGGTAAGGGCCCTTCCTGGTTTGCAGATGAACACCTTCTTGCTATATCCCCACATGGTAGAGAGAGCCCTAGTCTCTTTTTCTTATAGGTACACAGACCCCATCACAGGAGCCTCACCCTCTCATGACTTCATCTAAACCTAAATATTTCCCAATGTCCCTGCCTCCTAAACCCATCACATTGGGGGTTTAGAGCTTTAATGTATGAATTTGGGGGAGACACAAACATTCAGCCCATAATACTCAGGGAAGATCTGAACCCTTACTGTCTTAGTGGCCCTCCTTACAGGAAGTGACCTGAACATCAGCAACAATGAGAACCAACCTCCCAGAGCATAGGGGAAGATAGAGACAGGAAAGGTAGCATCATTTCTATAAGCACATGCAAAACAGCATTGCAGGACATTTTGTACTCTATTTTTAAAAAACCTTTAAGTTTATTTACTTATTGTGTGTGTGTGAGAGAGAGAGGGAGAGGGAGAGAGACATAGAGAGAGAGAGAGGGAGAATGTGAATGAATGGGGTAGGGGAAGAGAGAGAGGGAGAGAGTGAATTCCAAGCAGCCTCCATGCTGACACAGTGCAGAGCCCAATGCAGGGCTGAAACCCACGAATGTGAGATCATGACCTGAGCTGAAATCAGGAGTCAGACACTTAACCAACCGAGCCACCCAGAAGCCCTGTTCTGTCACAGGGTTTTAAAAATAATTAAATTAGATGTCAACACTAGAACCCAGGATATTATACTTAAAATGGTGGGCTACTGTCTTCTGTTAAAACACTGGGTAGCCTGGCATCCCTAAGCCCCTATTCTAGCAAAACTACATCCAACTTGGTAGATTTTATTGGCCTTTCACTTCAGCCTCCAACCCACTCGCTTGACTCATTACCGTGTTCATCTGGCCCTCGGAGGAATCTCAGTTAACAATCTTTTTCTAAGTTGTAAACAGATTGTTTGTTTTGCCTTTAGATTCCTGCAGAAAGGTATGAAATAAGAAAACTCAAGAAGAGGGGTGCCTGGCCGGCTCAGTCAGTAGACATGTGAGTCTTGATCTCAGGATCGTGAGTTCAAGCCCCATGTTGGCCATGGAGCCTACTTAAAACACACACACACACACACACACATACACAACAACAACAACAACTCAAGAAGCAGCAGAATGAGATGGAAAAAAAGGTGAAATAAAAAATTTCAATATGCAAATTAGAAAGTGGCACACTTAGAGGAACCCGGAAAAAGTAGCAATGAACAGGAAAAGGTAAATGGCAGCTGAGCCGTCAAGACTTGGTTCTAGAGCAGAAAAATCAAGGCTGTGGGACTGCTAGACAAGTGGCAAGAGGCAGCCAGCAAGACTCACACCGAGGAAACCACAACACTGTTCAGCCAAGAATCACATTACTCTGAAAATCACTCCCTTCTTGCCAGCTAGTCTTGCAAAGACAATGTTCTCATTAACCAACCACGATTTAAAAGTATTACTATGATCAAAGACAATTCAGACAAAGTGCAAGGCAGAGAGAGAAGTGGGGACAGACTGTGACAGAAATTTGCCTCCGATCTGAGACAGATGTGCTCCTGCTAACTCCACTTTCTGCCCTTAGTGAGAGACTGAACCAATGAGTAAATTAAATACACAAAGCATCTCCAAGTCTAGTGCTCTGATTTAACCACTTCCTCTACCTCTGTTAGGCAGCAAACTGTAAGAGAACAGTGTCGCTGGATGTCTTCTATATCTGCCAACTCTGGTCAAAATGGCCAATTATACTGTTCAAAAGTTACTCATCCAAGACCTTGGGTCTGCATTTCAGTTACTTTCCACCAGATGGTGGTGGGCTATACAACAGTGTTCACACTTGCCTGTAAAACACAGAGGTTGGAGTGGGAGCAAGAGTTTAAAAGTAGACATTCTGGGCCCCACCTGCAAACATACTGACACAGGCTTGAACTCAAAGACTCCCACATCCTAGGGGAGAGGTGAGCACCATATTCGCTGATGTGTAAGTCATGCAGAGTTAAAATGCATGCTAACTTTACAAAGAAATATTTTGGGGGGAATATGTAAGTATTTTTATCAGATGTATTTTGATCATGATTTTTAGGTAGTTTGGTATGGAAAATTATTATTGAACTTACAAAGTAGGCTGCATCTTAAAATCTAGTAAAAAAAGTATTCATTATTCATTAGTAGACCGTTAATTAGAAAAAAATCCCACAGCTAGAAGAGAAAAATATTGGCTTCAACAAACGCTGGCACCTATCAAGGTTGCCATTATAATACATTTAAGTCTCTAATGATAGGAGAATGACACAAATCCCGATCAGAATTATCATTTGTGCCTTATTATCTTTGTTGAAAAATTGACCAGTAGGACATGAAACTTTAATCTTTATTAGATGTTCTGTTTTGGTTCATTTCTCTACAATGTATACTTCCATATGTAATTCATACTCATTGGCTATATTGATATTTGGAGATTCTGTTTGGGGAGATGAAGAGGGACATTAGCACATACCAGCAAATACAGATAGGAAACTATTATAATATAGTTAAAAAGTGTCATCATGACCAACCAAAGGCTTTATGAAACTAGATGAAGGATGTACAATTGTCAGTAAGAAAGATGTGGAAAACTTGGGGCAGAAAATACAGATCTGCGAGCAGCTGGGTGGCTCAGTCGGTTAAGCATCCGACTTCTGCTCAAGTCATGATCTCACGGCTCATGAGTTTAAGTCCCATGTCGGGCTCTGTGGTGACAGCTCAGAGCCTGGAGTCTGCTTCGGATTCTGTGTCTCCCTCTCTCTCTGCCCCTCCCCTGCTCATGTTCTGTCTCTCTCTCCTTCAAAAATAAATCAACATTAAAAAAAAGAAAATAGAGGGGCGCCTGGGTGGCTCGGTCGGTTAAGCGTCCGACTTCGGCTCAGGTCATGATCTCATGGTTTGTGAGTTCGAGCCCCACGTCGGGCTCTGTGCTGACAGCTCAGAGCCTGGAGCCTGTTTCAGATTCTGTGTCTCCCTCTCTCTCTGACCCTCCCCCGTTCATGCTCTGTCTCTCTCTGTCTCAAAAATAAATAAACGTTAAAAAAAAAAAAATTAAAAAAAAAAAAAAAGAAAATAGAGATTCGTGAGTTAGCATGCAGGAAAAAAGTAGAAGTGGAAGGGATCGCCCAGGGAGAAAATGTTGAATGAGAAGAAAATATACAGGATGGGGAACTCTGAATCTCTCTGTTTCTCATTTTCTTTTATCAGAATTCAGAGTGTTGGCCTCATGGCTCTTTTGGCTTTGTGAGAGATGGAGTTTATGCTTGATGATAAAAGTACATACTAGAACTATCGATCAAACCAATGAACTGTTGCAGAATTCCTGCAATGTTATACTAAGGGCTCTGACAAAGTCTGCAGCAATACAAAAGAATTAGGGTTAAGGTCGAGACCTTATGACACAATGCAATTTTCGAAATTCAATTGAAAAAGTTAATTAATGTAATCATAAAAATAAAATATATTTAACTCCATTTTATTTATGTAAAGTCAAGGCTTTTTCTTCAAGAGTGGGTCTGCTGAGTGGAATTTCCTTTATTACTTTTTTCCCAAATTTTTACCTTTTTTTCATCTGCTCCCAATTTAATAGCAATTCTTTAGTGACTCACCTTTATTTAGCCTTTCTAAAGCAATTTAATTTTTATAAAAATAACAACTCCTGTCTTCTCTCTCTCATATTTCATCAGTTTTACATAATATTTAATTAAATGATACCCAGTTTGGGAACAAATACCCGTGTCTTTTAGTAAATGCACAAAGTAGTCGATAGGAGCAAAAGTGCCCAGGCAAACCTGGGGAGCCAGCCAAAAAGGTTTCTATTGGCCAGAACTGCTAACTCACATCAGATATTTTAAACACATTTAAACAGAAATAGAAAGGTACCATTTCAGAGGAGAAATGTGAAGTAATTTAATTCACAATGAAAATTTCACTTTGAAAGTCAATAGTTATAAGATAGCCAATATTTAATTGAAATTTCTCAGCCATGTTGAAAATCTGTCTGAAAGGGCAGCCTCTCCATCCAGCCTTTCCTGCTGCTCTAAATTGATAGTCCTCTCTCCATCTTAGGAACTCATTCAGTGATGTTTTTAGACCTTACTTATGACACATCTCTCATTTTACTTTACAGTGCAGAGCGTTATAAACTGATCTTCTCTCTTTTTATGTGATATAACCTACTTGATAAAATAGACTACACCTCTCTCATTATATACTTTCTAAATCAAAGCGCTTTGCTCATAATGGGCCCTTGCGTATTTGAAGTGGCACCGGATGTGTGTATGCATTTGTGTGTGTGTGTATAGTGAGGCAGAGGCAGGGGAAATGAAGGGCAAAAAATACACACAAATGCCCAACGTCGCATAAGAAATGGAAATACTCCAGAAGTACACACTCACTTCTTTTCACATCTCCACGTATGCTCTTATAGTATGGTGTTTAGCTGGCTACATCTTCCAGTCGGCATCTTAGCAGTAGAGACAATATTTTATCTATCTTTGTGAACTAGTTATAAAAGACTGTTACACTGGGGCACCTGAGTGGCTCAGTCGGTTAAGTCTCCTACTCTCTGTCTCCCACTCACGGTTTGTGAGTTTGAGCCCTGCGTCGGGCTCTGCACTGACAGTGTGGGGGCCTGCTTGGGATTCTCTTTCTCCCTTTCTCTCTGCCCTTGCCTCCTCCCTGCCCCCTTCTTTCTCTCTCAAAAATAAATAAGTAAACATTAAACACTGTTACAGAGACTGACCCCTAGCATGTGTTAAGTAAATGTTTATTGAATAAATAAATAAATGAAAGACTTAATTGGAAAGTCTCAAAGATTCAAGGAGAGTAGGGCATGAAGAGGATATAAAACTACCACTAAGGAAAGTGAATTTGACCCTACCTTTACTATATAAGGTCTATTCAAATGTCCAATACATTTTCTTCCAAAAGGTAAGGAATGTTATGAGATTTTAGGGTCAGAGAGGTCTTTAGAGATGACCTTATCCGATTTTAAAGACGAGTTGACAGATTAGCCCAGTGTCACAGCAGCTAGCCATTAGAATAAGACCAAAGCAATTGTAAGCTATTTTGGCTATACCGATTCCAACTGTCTTCTGAAAAAGACGGAGTCTATAAATGAAAAGTCTTTGGCAAGGAGAATCACTGATAGGGGTTGGAGTAGACTATGAAGCAAAAAGGTAGCAAACAGGAAAGAGAGCACAATGGTGTTTCCAACGTGATTCCCACTCTGACAACTATGATGTGCTTTTCTGTCTTGCTAGAAAGTGGCAGAGTTAGGGCTCAAGGTCAAGACTTCTTTATACCAGAGTTCAGGTATCTTTAAAGTGAAAACCACTTTAAAGATAAATATATCTTTAGAAAGTTCTGGAAATTAGTCAAATTAAAAACAAAACCCAAATGGAGCTTCCACGGAACAATTAACACCACTTTCCTTGGTCAATAAAACTTCCTGCAACAAAATTATAAAAATTAAAAGTCACATAAAAGATAAAAGATCACAAATATTTAGTATGAATAAGAAGTGTTTACCAAAGCCTGAAACTTAAACATTTAAATGAGAGTGGGGGATAGAACAGTCTGTTTTCTGAAAACTACAGCTTAACAATAAGAATGGGAAGATTATGATGAACCCATAAGAAGCTAGTTTCTGCCTTTTATAATGATCCTTTGGGACTATGAAAAAGGAATCTTTTTGGAGGATGGGAAGTTTCTGGTTGTTGAAGAAGTCATAACATTTTGATTTTAGTTTTCAACACCAAGAAGCCATTTTAAAATGATAAAATGTTAGGACCTCCAAGATGGGGATTTTGGCTCCTTTTGTAATATTTTCCTGCAATGCAGATATCGGTTCAACTGGCTGCCTGTTTCTAAAGAACCCACTGGTTTCTAGACCATTAGATCTGAAAGGGTCTGGGCACATAGTAGGCATCATAAATATATGTCAACTAAACAAACAAGTATCACACTCCAAAAGAGGCTTGAAATCTGGAGGATGAATGTTACTTTTAGGGGGAAAAGGTTGACAGGAGAAATCCTCCTAAGAGGGACAGACTGTGAGCTCCAGGAACCCTTCCCTAGCTGGATGGATATAGTTAACGCTGGCGGCTTAACTCTTCCTTAAACAGACTGGTCACTTCACTTCATTTTCTACCCTAAGCCCCAATTCTGACACGCATTCTCCAAGGCAAACTGCGAGTACACAGCTAATCAGCAGCCCAAAGACCCACTGCAGAAGCTGAAGAATAAACGCAGGAATGCCCTTCATGGGGAGGGGAGAAAGAAATACAATTGAGAGTAAGTTCAGCTTAACGGTGCTACCAGGAAATGGGAAAACAAGAATGAGTAAACCCTATAACCAAAGGAGACTACAGGTTAGGCAGGGAATCAAAGTCACATTTAGATTTGAAATAATACCACATATTTTATGATGGAAACATATCATATTAGGATTAATGAGTACCAAGAGCAGAGGAATTTAGCCAAATTCAGGGGGAGTTTCTGGAGCAGTTGGAAGCCACATAAAAATGTATGCAGGCACTGAATTGAAAGACAACGTCTTTGGAGGGTGATGCAAGTTAATATTTTTAGATTATGCACCTATTTGACTAAAGACTAGTACAAAACTAATGTCTGCTATGGTTACATATCTATAGCCTGATATGGTGTGGAATCGCTCATAATAGCACAGACCCATTTTGTGAAAAAAACAGATCTTGCATGACGAAAGATTAAGTGTCCCAATCTCACACCGATTTTCTGGACTCTACCTCATTCTCTAAGAGGAATCCATTCTACTGAATTTGTTTAAACTCAGGAGACACAAGGCATTTCAGATTCATCCATTCACTCATCAAATATTTATTGGAGACTTCCTGTGTGCAAAATTTCACTGTGAATGTCAGGTTGTCACGGTCACTGAGGCAGCCTCTGAGCTGCCCGGGTGGAGGGTACCCCAGAGCTGGGCCAGATCTTGTAGATGAGCACATAAGAGTTGGCTCTACTTTTCTCTCCTTTTTTCCCACTCTTCTATCTTGGAAGAAGAAAAAGTTGAAGGCTAGTCCCTGGCAGGGAGAGAGGTGGTTTTGACAGACTGGAAGGTAGTCCCATAAAAGGGTGTTTGCTAGGTGTTAGGATAAGCATCTAATTGAAGGTTTGATGCCTAGAGGGATCAGGCAGCAGCACAGGGGTTTTTCAGCACTGAAGCCACAACCCCAGATGTGTCGGGCTTCAAAGGCTCAAAGCGTCAAAACTGCTTGAGGCCATTTAGAGCCAAAGCTGCTAGTGGCTGCGGGGCTGTTTGAATCCTGGGGTCCTGGAGTGAGTACAATGCCAGGGGCTCCAGACACCGAAGGGAAGGGAACAGAGCCATTTCATAACAAAGCTGGAGTTCTTGAGGCTGTGGCGGCTGTTTGAACCCCAGGGCAAGTACAAGCCTGGGTTTCCAACTCTGAAGTGGAAGGAGAAGTGGGCAAGCCAGTGACAATGCTCACACTCCAGAGGTTTCCTTTAAAAGTAGAGACTGTTCGGTGAATTATTTTCCCAGACCTTTGCGTTCAAATTCAACAAGCAATTACGGAACATCGAACAATTCCACGGGACCACGTTATGCGTTCCACATGCAAACTTACGTCTACTCTTCTGTCGGTGTTCCAAATTGGATCTTCTTTTTCGCTGTCATAATGATAATGTTATACGTACGTTATCAAGGTATATTCTGCCAATAAAACTTTTAATTTGTTTAAGGAGGTAGCTTCCATTCTGGAGCTCTCCAGAGACCCATTCACTGGCAGAGAAACAGGCTGCTCCGGGGTTCAGCTTCCCCGCCTGCCAGCAAGCCTTGTGATAACGCAGCAAACTACAAGCACTTAGCAATGCAAGAGGAGAAGAAAGGGGGCTGGGTAGCTACACACCTGCTATAAAGTTCCTACAGAAGGAAATAAATGTGAGGGTGGGAAAGAACTTAGAATGATCCACTTTAACTCACTGATCTTGCCAAAGAGCATTTGGAGAATCTGAAAGGCCAGGCAATTGCCCCAAATTCTACATGTAAGCGTCCCTTTCTGAACAAACTTTTGCATCCCATATTTGGGGATATTTTCCCAGAAGAGTGCCACGGGAAAATATAGGCCTCTTTTCCCTTTTCTCACGATAACAAAAGGAAAACCCTCACCTTGGAATCTGGGCCTCCCAGTGGCTCACCATACCACGCACTTGCCTCAGCACCAATGCTCAGCATCATCCATGGAATAAATCCTTTTCCACTCTGTGTTAGCTTGGCTGCTATCACAGTCGGCGCAGGCTGCTATAGCAAAATACCATAGGCTATGTGGCTTAAGCAGCGAACATTTATTTCTCACGGTTCTGAAGGCTGGGAGGTCCCAAGATCAAGGCACTGGCAGTTCCAGTACATGGTGGAGGCCCCCTAGATTTGCAAATGGCCGCCTTCTCATCGTACCTTCATGTTACAGAGGGGGAGGAGAAACATGCACTTTCCTGTCTCTTTTTATAAGGGCATTAATCACATTGTGCGAGCTTCACCCTTAAGACTATCTGGCTCCCAAAGGCTCATCTCCAGATCCCATCACATTGGCGATTACAGTGTACATATATGAATTTGGGGAGAACGAAGGCATTCACTCCAGAGCATTGCACACGACAGGTCTTTTCTGTTCAAATGTCATACACAAATACTGGCCAGAGTGCACTTTCCTTTTGTAGGGCTGAGTGGTAGCCCCCCAAAAGATAGGTTCATGTCCTACTCCCCAGAATCTGTGGATGTTACCTTATTTGGACAAAGGGTCTTTTCAGGTATAATTGTGGTAAGGATCTTGCAATGAGAAAACTATCCTGGAATATCTGGGTGGACCCTAGATCCAATGACAAGTGTCATTATAAGAGACGCGCAGAGGAGAAGACAGATAACGGAGGTGAAGGCGATAGGAAGACGTAGGCAGAATTGGAAGTAATGTGGCCACAAGTCAAAGAATGTCAACAGCCACCAGAAGCTGGAAAAGACAAGGAGCAGATTCTCCCCTGGAGCCTTCGGAAGGAACGCAATTCTGTCAATACCTTGATTTCAACCTTCTGGCCTCCGGGACTGTGAGAAAAGAAATTTCTGTCGTTCTAAGCAACCAGTTTGTGGAAATCTGTTACAACAACTCTAGGAAACAGACACAGCTTCCACCTGCACACCCTGATCCTTCTACCCCAGCACAGCCATTTCTCCTGCTCCCAAATGTCTACGAATCTGGTCCTTTCAATACTTGGCAGAGGACTCAGACACTATGGAACTCAGTAGCTATACTTTTAACATACATTTTTTGAGACTTCTTTTTCAAAACCAAATTGAAGTGCCTTAGGATGAGAGTAGATGTCCCAGCTTTGTTGCAAAGGGAAGACTAAACAGAAGTTTCCTGACTTTAAATTTAGAGGTTCCTTCCAACTTTCCTCCCTCATTTAGGGTCCTGCAAAATCCAACACAGGAACAGATATGAGATGGCAGAAAATTAACCCAACCTGGTTCCTTGCCACACGAACACTGCCTTAGCTGTTCTGCTGTCTCTATTTCTCCAAAATCGAATCTGATGCTTCTTAAATGCTTTCCTAAACTGTTTTGTCCATGACACTGTACAAAATACATTGTAAAGCAGTGCAAAGATACCCAAGAACAGAGCAAGGCGTGCTGATTTTTCCTTTCTCTCTCTCTGTCACACACATACTTCCTCCCTCTTTAAGCATGGACCATAACCCAAACCACCATAATCCACGCTCTGAAGCTGTAAAGCCACACCTCATCCTGATGCCAGGGCCACCGTTCTAAAAAACACATTTCATCATCCCATCCCCCTAATTAAAATCTTCCAGTGGTCCTCCTATCACCTTCATTCACTTCGACAATACTTTTTCCACTGAGAATCTACAAAGGACACTCGATAATAATTGAGGGTTAAAAGGTAAAAACATAGTCCACAATATATATATAAATATACAGACCTAAAATGTTTCTATAAATCACCAAAGCTTTAAAACTACGTCTCCTGCTTTACCCTCACAAGCAGCTAACCTCTCATACCCAATAGGGTACTCTCACGCACTTAGCCATCAACTCCCTTATGCTTCAAGATGCAAACTGTCTCCCATAATTCTTCCTTTCTTTCTCCACTCCTTCCTTCATCCATCTTTCTATCATTGCCCAATGCTTAACTTCCTTAAGTGTCTGATACTAGCTACTGTGAGCCCTTGGGGAGCTTCCACTCTAACTCAGAAACCCTCCCCAGACCCTCTTGATCATCATCCCCCCCCCCCCCCGCCAAGCACAGGGAAATCGCACTTATCACCGGTCCCACAGTGGAAGATGCACGTTTCTAGCTTCCTACAGTCCTGAGTGCCTGAGGTTTCTTTTGTCTCTGTCAATTCCTGAAAAAGGTGTGTTGAAGTCTCCATCTGTAGTAGTGGGCTTGTCTATTTCTCCTTACAATCCCATCATCTTTTGGCTCTGTCACCCCATTATCAATACTGCCGAGCCCAGAGAAAGGCAGGAGGAAGAAATGAAGGAGGGAAGGATGGAGAGGGGGGAAATAAAAAGAAGGAGGACTGAACAGGGAAACAAAACTGATTTCTATCAAAGGAAAAAAAAGATTAGAAAGAAGATTGCAATGCCAATAGAGAGGGCTTTTTAAAAAAGAAGGCAGCAGGAGGGGCAAACAGATGTCCCATCCCTTTCAAACCTAGACTAGAGGTAAACCCAGAAAGAATTTCAATTTATATGAAGCAATAGACCATTCAAATCCCTACCCCACAATCCAAAGCCTTGAGCAGGCACCATGAAATGTGCTTTCTCTTTTCTGGAAGCCATGCTCATAAATTCACCGTTTCTCAGTCGTGTTCCATTGCAACAATTGCTGCCCCCACCTGATGGAATCGAGGACCTGAATCACTTTGAAACTCAGCTGAAAGTAAATTTGGACTTTTGGAGTATATAATGGTATCTACAGTTCCCGCTCTGATTACAGGAAGTGTCACATTAGCACTTTGGTAAAGAAAAGATCCACACTCTGCTTAAATCTTGCTGGTGTCATAAAGAACGCTTAATACCCTATAATACAGACTTCTGTTTCACAGAAAAATTTCTCATTTGTTTTTCACTGTAAAACTGCAAATGGATGCTCTTCATCACTCAGCCAGGGGGAATCACTCGAAAGCAGGAAGATGCCTTTACTGAGACCTAATATGAGGGGCCAAATTCAAGAGGTCATTTGATATAAGGAATAGAGATCTCTGCATTGTGCCAACAGGCCTATTAACAAGCTGAGCCTGGAGAGTTAATGAAATGGTACCTGAGTCTATGGCTTCTAGACAGACTCCCTATAAATTACCTGACTCTACCTTCATACAGTATTACCTACATTTTGCTTCCACCTCTAAATTAACAACTCACCATCAATTCTTTGTGCCTTATAGCTGTGATTCCCATTAAAGACCAGATTTTTCTTTTTTTCAAGTCAAAAGAAAGCACGTCAGTAGACTACCCAACTAAAGACCAGCAGCCTGGTCTTCTCCATGGTTTTGACTGTTAAATTCATTTTACTCTACCGATGGGAATTTTCAATGCCTTTGCAAAATGCTTGGGAGAAATTCTGGTCAAGTTCAAGGTCAGACACAAGGGCTTAAAACATTTATCTTGGCAAAGTACAAAACCCTCCATAGTTACTGGCAGAGTAAGAAGATGACCCTTTCTACAAAAATTATCCAATTAATTTCGTCTGCCCAAGAGAGAGAAAAGCATCCATTTGCATAAGTATGTGGATATGCTTTGTCAGGTGAAATAATGCTTGAGTTAACTTTCCATTTTCAACTTGAAACATCTTTGTTCCATCATGGTCATGGAGACCTCCCTGTGGTCAGATCTTTGCTTGAATGAGCTCTCATCGGTTAATATTTTTCTATTTCTTTAAATCCAGGTTACTTATTTCTGAATCTAATTTTTGCTTTAAATTGTAGTCTCTTTCTGCTAAAACATAACACTTCTTCACATACCTATTTTTTTTTTGTAACAGTAAGTAAAACAGTGAAAGAGTATTGTGAGCAAGTGCCATGGGCTGGGGGAAAAAAGACAAACAAAATTCAGGCCCTATTCCTTACCCTTGAAACACAGTGGAGGACACATGAGACCCACATGTATGGTAACAATGAGAAAATATTTTGACCCAAACCATAAAAGTCATTGCAAATTAAAGGAAAAAACATACTACAGATTGTGCCCCTTCGAGGGCCCACATCCAAGAATAAACAAGACATAGGTAAGAATTTTCAGGAACTGCTTCCTCGTAGAAACAAGAATTGCTGAATACAGTGGTGTGTGTGTGTGTGTGTGTGTGCGCGTGCACACGCGTGTGTGTGTGTATAGGAGCATCATTTCATCTCTCTTGGGTAGTAGCTCCCTTTATTTGCCAAAAGGACATTAATTTTATTTATCTTGACATTTATTCCTCTCCCTTTGCAATCAGAACTCTTAATCCTACAAGAGAAATAGAAAATGTCTTGTTTTCCATCTGCTCCGTCTTTTTTATTTCCTACTATATTCATATCATTTCTTAACTATTTAATCTGATGATCTTACATCACTGTTGAATATTCATGTTTTAGTCTCAGTAGGGTACTCATTACCACTCACACTTCATGCTTTCAGATTCATTCTCTTCCTTCCCTTCATCCAGGCACCTCAAGTTCATTCATTACCTCCCATCTTGATGTCTGTGACTCACCCATGTTGGTCTTCTGACATTCTGTCTCCAAATAACTATTGAAACCCTCTTCAAAGGCTTGAATCTCAAATAATTTATTCCCCCACTCCATCAACTCCGCTGATTTCTAGTTCATCTCTGCCTCACATTTAAATGGTTGACTCATTTCCCCGACCACTTTATAAACCTTTAAAACACATTATCTCCTTCTTGCACAAAATTACATGTATTTTCATCTCTTCGCAAAGCCTGTTTTCTAATTGGTTTCGTTTACTTAGCTTATCGCTCCAATTTTCTTCTTTTATACTCATTTTTCATAACTCTCCTTACTGTGCCACTTTTAATCACAGAAATGCACCTTGGTTTAAATGGCCTGGAGATAAATATTGAAAATGTGTATGTGAATAGCCTAAATTTGATTACCTAATGGTTTGGGTGAGGATAAAGGAACATGACAATAAATAGTCACTGGCCAGATTTAAATACACGACAGGATTTGGCATTTATACTCCCTTATCCGGCACCTCCTATGGCCCCTCATCCCCGATCTCTCTCAAGGCTAGAAACAGGAAAGTAATCCGAAATGCATTTTTCTCCTTGGTCCAAATGCTACTTTTCATTTGTCCAATTATAAATCACAAGCTGAGTTTTGAGCAAAGACAAGGGAGGTTTAAGAACTGTTCACACTGTGCAGTATTCCAGTCACTTTTATGACTATTACTTTGTTTAATCCACCAATACCCACAGTGTCGATAGAACAAGAAGGTCAAAAACAAACAAACAAAAATCAGTTGCTTCATAAAATTATGGACATGATTTTTTAACATGATTTCTTTCTTTTTTTATATAGTTTATTTATTTTGGGGGGGATGGGGTGTGGGGAGGGGCAGAGAGAGAGAGAGAGAGAGAGAGAATCCCAAGCAGGCTCCCACTGTCAACTCAGAGCCGGAGATGAGGCTCGATCTCGTGAACCATGAGATCATGACTTGAGCTGAGATCAAGAGTAGGATGCTTAACCGGCTGCGCCACCCAAGAGCCCCTGCTAATTTCATTTCTTAAAACCCTACACAACTCTTTTCTACCATTGAGCAGATCTCCATCAGCAATATGCAATATGATTCTGTTCAGAATGTGGAGCCATCTGTAAGACCGACATCTTCTCAATTCATAATCTGGTCTACACCAAGGCAGGCAAGATGAAAGTACAAGGCCCATTTTTCTTCATTTAAACGGATGGCAGATCTTCTCTTTATTTCTTCAGAAAAAGAGATTCTCGTAAGCAGGATACATCACATTCATGGAAAACGGATATGCCCACATCTGGTTCTGGGTTGTTTATAAATCAAAGATTAAGTGCCTCACTGCTTTGAAACCAAAGACGTTCCAGTCCAGCCCCCTCAGGGCTTCCTCTCTGTGTTAGTCTCTATTAACACTTGTTCCATTTGTTCTTTCAAGGCTCAGAGAACCCCTACTCAATCCAGCACTCAATTATACACATTCTCTACCTGTGGGCTTCACTAGGATTTTACCAGTGGCCATTGCTGTGTACTGGAAATAGGAGGATCATTAGGAATTTGCCTAAATTGTACTAAAACCTGCATGTGTTCGCTTAAATTATGACATCTAACCCAATGCAGTTTTAGAATTGAAACTGAAAATTCTGGCTATCTCCTGGGGACGTGTCTACCTAAAAGTAGTTATCAATCCAATGGCTAGGAAGAGGGTACAGATAGATAACATAAACGAGTACAGGAAGTCAGTAGCTAGGTACCAAAAAAACAGACAGGTGAGAACTTTGGTGGACAAAGGTCAGGGTTTCAGCAACAATCACTGAGCCAAAGAAAACACATCTCTGAGCCACAGGCAGCTAGAGGGCACAGGGCTACGGTTCTTACCATCTGGGCAGAAATTACTCCTATAACTCCACTCACAAACAATTGGCACATATGTAGAAGGATGGTTTCTCTACAAGTACCTACTCCTCCCTTGCGCTCAGTCACCTATATTCACTACAAGTACCCAAGGCATTTTCGATTTCGGTGGTTTGCAGAAGCAAGTAGCCTTAGGTGGGAGCTTGAGCCTGAGTGGTGTAAGCTGTAAAGAGGCACTCACGGTGCAGGCCCTCTTTGTTGGGATCCCAGACTGGCCACGAATTAAGGAATGGATTCTCTCTTCAGGGAGAGGGTTGTAAGATAAAATAGAGAGCACCCACTTCAACTGAATTTCAGATGAATAATAATTCTTTAGTATACGTACATCCCAAATATTGCATGAGACATATGTATGATAAAACATTAATTGCTACTTGTGTGAAATTCAACTGGAATTGGACATCTACATTTTATCTGCTAAATCTGGTAACCCTACCCAGGACCAGCACTTCTTTCTGGGTTATGCGTTCATTCCCAGGTCTTTCTAGCCTCATGTGATGGCACTGGGCGGACAGGGCAATCACTGACAGACTAGTGCAGAGGTTATGTGGACTCTAGAATCAACTGTACTGCTTGGGTTCAAATCCTAGCCCCACAAGCACAAGGAAATTTCTTTAACTCCTGTACATCTATGTTAGTTTCCCAGTCTGTAAAATGGGAATGGTGGTAAAACTCTATTTTATGCATCTGTTTTGGGGAGAAAATGAGACAATCGACTCAAAAGTTTGGCACACAGCAGGCATTCAATAAATGCTGGCCACAGTAATCACCACAGGTTGCCTTGTCCAGTACAGATGGTAATCTACTTGCTAATTGAGTCTGCATTCTAGCTGACATTTAACATTATCCTACTGGTGTGAAAAACATTTATTTAACATTTCCTGTATGTCCCCTATGCTGGGGGAAAGTATTATTTTAAATTTAAATTTGGAAAAATATAATTTTAAATTGTAATACAAGGCTCCAGAAAATTCTTAAGGAAGGTTATATTAAGCTCACAGGACAGACTCTCAATTCTTCATTTGTTCCCCAGTCCCATTTATCTCTTTTTTCTCCCTATCGCTCTTCTTCAGCTTATCAGAAGGAAATGTAGGAGCAGCAAATAGTCACTTGTTTTATCTCCTAGACAGAGCAGGATGCTTTCTCCATCACAAATGATTTACTTGTCCTCCAGACACTTTCCCCCGCCCCCCTGCAACAGGCACACACACACACACACACACACACACACACACACACACAATCCACCTGTCCCACCTCTACCCCCCACCCTGGAACTGTGTCTTGGGGCATTATTGTTCTCCTCTTAACTTAATAAGCTGGAAACACAGCCAGAGCAGTTAAGAATCTGCTCAAGGGGGCACACAAGGAGCCAGCTGGGGAGCTGAAATGAGACCATCCCACTTCTTGGCTCCCCGCCCAGTGCTCTGTCCAACAGACCATAGTGGACACCTGGGTCTGCTGAATAGGAGCCCTGCAGTTGCTAGGGCAAAGGATGAAGCCAAAGTTGGAAAACTCTTATGATGCTCCCCATGGCGATTAATCTGTTTGAAGGTCTGGGCTCTGAACCTTAGATTCCAGGTCTGCATTCCTTCATAAAACCTTGTGTTTTGAAAGCCGCAGTCAATGACCCTGTGAATTTAACTAGACACATTCTTACAAAGCAGCGTCATAAAGGAAAGCTCCTAAGTGATTGGAATCTGCCAACATGCTGTCTTGTGCTCCTGGCTCCCAGTATGGGGGCCCGGGAGAGGAGAATCCCACGCCAAGTCAATTTTCACTGCTTGGGCTACCAGTGTGGAATGCTGGGCTTCCTTAGAGGCACGGCTGTCATTTTGGATGCTTTTCTTAATGAAGGCTTAGGCACTAATCTAAAAGGTCAGTGCCTGCTCACACCGCTGTACTGGTGGCCACACTTAAATTGCATAGCCACGGTTGGCAGGGTGGGGTCCGTTCCAGGCATGATGAGATTCACATCTCTTTAACCTGATAAAATGAAATCTATATGCGCTTTGCTTTTAAAAGCTTCAAAGTCTTTACTCACTTCGGCGAATAAAAGCTAAAGGAAAGGTAAGATCAAGTGCCAAGCCCCCTAGAAAGGAAAATGTGACCTTTGTTTTTTTCCTCTCTCCAACTCATTTTTAAAAAAAAAATTTTTAATGTTTATTTATTTTTGAGACAGAGAGAGACAGAGCATGAACGGGGGAGGGTCAGAGAGAGGGAGACACAGAATCTGAAACAGGCTCCAGGCTCTGAGCTGTCAGCACAGATCCCGACATGGGGCTCGAACCCACGGACCGCGAGATCACGACCTGAGCCCAAGTCGGACGCTTAACCGACTGAGCCACCCAGGCGCCCCTCTCCAGCTCATTTTTTCCCCCCTCTCCCTCTCTCCCTCTCCCTCTCTCTCTCTCCCTCTCTCTCTCCCTCCCTCTCTCCCTCTCCCTCCC